>NC_142520.1:33535167-33667667 GCF_964205215.1 Stylophora pistillata
CCCTTGCTGCTCTTCTTCTCTCTTCATTCCAGTTCCAGTTCACCCTGTTTAACGGTCAACTCCAAAATCAAGATCAATTCATTAGTCAGTCAGGGGTTAAGGGCAAGATATTTTACATCAGCTTTTCGGGGACGAGCGCGAACGCAGGTCCCCACTACCAGAAATTATACGCTCGAGTTACCCACATTTGGGGGTAATCGCAAGGGTCAACCCAGTCCAAGTGCAATGAAAGGGCCTCGCCTTGAGAGGACTGCCTCCTTGATCACAGTACCTCCCGCGTCAGGTAAGTATGCCTTTCAGGCATACGCTTGCCGTGGTAAAACTCTCCCTCACCTATGTCCTTGTGGTACTGCTTTGCACGCTTCAAATCAGCCAGTGTCAGTTGCCGCCTTGGCCCGTCATGTCTTTTTTCCGCCTTCCCTTTGGAGCTGCAGGGCTCCTGTGCACAGAAGAGAATGCTATAGTCATTATTTTTCCTTCCATTAAATGTGTCTTCCCCAAAAGGGAAGTGGGCCACACTCGGAGGTAGTGCTATACCGAGGCAACCCGTGGCTGGGACGAGGCAAGCCTCTTTTCCACAGCCCAGTTCCAAAAATCAGTTTAATATATGAGCTACTCAATGAGCAGCGTATCAGATATTAAGCTGATAAGAACAGATACTACACTTGATCTTAGCCAAAAGGCCGAGAAGCGATACCCACCAATACCCTCAATCAAGGGGGTGGTAGAGGGATCCTTCCCACAGTATATGGTGGGTAGTAGCAGGTAGCCCCCAGAAGCCCTTGCGAGTCCCAAAAACGGACCCAGTGGCTCATCGGTTGGTAATCTTCTCATTGTAACTTTAAGACGCCAGCCACATACACTTAACTAACAAGATGGTGTTCTTTAGAATATTTACCAAACTTGATTTATCTCTATACTCCCCCCCCCACCCCACCCCACCCCCAGTGAGATATATTGCCTCAAATCGACGCTTCTCAAGGTGTGCGCAGCTCTAGGAGATGACGTTTGGGTTAGGGTCTAGGCTACCAAATTTAGGGTTAGGGTAACGATCTTGGGGTTAGGGTTAGGGTAACGATGTTAGGGTTTAGGGTTAGAGTAACGAAATTAGGGCTAGTACAGATCAAACATAACCGATAACCAGCCAAATTTCAGCTGTTTTCCCTTGTCTACGACCATACCACAGGGAAAGCACCGGTTCTCGTCCGATCACCGAAGTTAAGCCCTGTCGGGCGGGGTTAGTACTTGGATGGGTGACCGCCTGGGAATACCCCGTGTTGTAGGCTTCATTTTTTCCTTTGCTTACTCTCTCAACGTTTTATCCGGGTAAACCGCTTCCGATACTCACGGCGTCCCGTAGACGAGTGAGGAGTAAAAGAAAAACTAACATAACAGGCAGGAGAGAAATAAGCTTGTGGCCAAAATCATTTCCCAATGCAAGAGAGCGAGCAAACGAAGGAGCGAGGGCGCGCGCTCGAGATCTCAACACATTGTTGTTGTGACAAATTCCACATTTGTACGTGACATCGAATCATTCGCACGCTCCCACGAATCACAAATAGGAAAACACGCACACTTTTACAGCACTTTCAAGGCCTCAAGACATGTCAAAACATTCCCACGATTAATACAGGCGGATGGATTCAAACTGACTGAAACGAAGCGAAGCGGCAAAAGGTTCCACATTTTTACTTACTCGCCTGCCTCTTTGTTTGCTCGCTCGCTCGCTGGAACGAACGTTCCCTCCTCTCGCTCGCTCGCAATAAGAAATACATGACAACAAAACCTCGCCTGCCACAGGTATGGTTGACAATGTACTCACGTTTCTAAAACAAATGCTTTTCTTGCCCATGTATCGATCGTTCTTTGCTTAGTCCATCCCTCGGTGAGTTAGTCAGTCACTCCTCCGCTTGGTTTCCTCTCCTTTTCTTTCGCAAACAAACGAACAAAATAATGCAGAAAGCACACACATCTATCTAGAACAGCTCTACTCACATCCTCACAAAAACTCACCTTCATTTACAATCACTTCTATTCCTCCAAATCTCTCTGCCAACACGCAGGCCACTTCTGTCTGTCTCTCTGCTGTCTGTCTCTCTTTCTTTCCATGGCGTTTTGCTTTCTTTTTCCCTTGCTGCTCTTCTTCTCTCTTCATTCCAGTTCCAGTTCACCCTGTTTAACGGTCAACTCCAAAATCAAGATCAATTCATTAGTCAGTCAGGGGTTAAGGGCAAGATATTTTACATCAGCTTTTCGGGGACGAGCGCGAACGCAGGTCCCCACTACCAGAAATTATACGCTCGAGTTACCCACATTTGGGGTAATCGCAAGGGTCAACCCAGTCCAAGTGCAATGAAAGGGCCTCGCCTTGAGAGGACTGCCTCCTTGATCACAGTACCTCCCGCGTCAGGTAAGTATGCCTTTCAGGCATACGCTTGCCGTGGTAAAACTCTCCCTCACCTATGTCCTTGTGGTACTGCTTTGCACGCTTCAAATCAGCCAGTGTCAGTTGCCGCCTTGGCCCGTCATGTCTTTTTCCGCCTTCCCTTTGGAGCTGCAGGGCTCCTGTGCACAGAAGAGAATGCTATAGTCATTATTTTTCCTTCCATTAAATGTGTCTTCCCCAAAAGGGAAGTGGGCCACACTCGGAGGTAGTGCTATACCGAGGCAACCCGTGGCTGGGACGAGGCAAGCCTCTTTTCCACAGCCCAGTTCCAAAAATCAGTTTAATATATGAGCTACTCAATGAGCAGCGTATCAGATATTAAGCTGATAAGAACAGATACTACACTTGATCTTAGCCAAAAGGCCGAGAAGCGATACCCACCAATACCCTCAATCAAGGGGGTGGTAGAGGGATCCTTCCCACAGTATATGGTGGGTAGTAGCAGGTAGCCCCCAGAAGCCCTTGCGAGTCCCAAAAACGGACCCAGTGGCTCATCGGTTGGTAATCTTCTCATTGTAACTTTAAGACGCCAGCCACATACACTTAACTAACAAGATGGTGTTCTTTAGAATATTTACCAAACTTGATTTATCTCTATACTCCCCCCCCCACCCCACCCCACCCCCAGTGAGATATATTGCCTCAAATCGACGCTTCTCAAGGTGTGCGCAGGCTCTAGGAGATGACGTTTGGGTTAGGGTCTAGGCTACCAAATTTAGGGTTAGGGTAACGATCTTGGGGTTAGGGTTAGGGTAACGATGTTAGGGTTTAGGGTTAGAGTAACGAAATTAGGGCTAGTACAGATCAAACATAACCGATAACCAGCCAAATTTCAGCTGTTTTCCCTTGTCTACGACCATACCACAGGGAAAGCACCGGTTCTCGTCCGATCACCGAAGTTAAGCCCTGTCGGGCGGGGTTAGTACTTGGATGGGTGACCGCCTGGGAATACCCCGTGTTGTAGGCTTCATTTTTTCCTTTGCTTACTCTCTCAACGTTTTATCCGGGTAAACCGCTTCCGATACTCACGGCGTCCCGTAGACGAGTGAGGAGTAAAAGAAAAACTAACATAACAGGCAGGAGAGAAATAAGCTTGTGGCCAAAATCATTTCCCAATGCAAGAGAGCGAGCAAACGAAGGAGCGAGGGCGCGCGCTCGAGATCTCAACACATTGTTGTTGTGACAAATTCCACATTTGTACGTGACATCGAATCATTCGCACGCTCCCACGAATCACAAATAGGAAAACACGCACACTTTTACAGCACTTTCAAGGCCTCAAGACATGTCAAAACATTCCCACGATTAATACAGGCGGATGGATTCAAACTGACTGAAACGAAGCGAAGCGGCAAAAGGTTCCACATTTTTACTTACTCGCCTGCCTCTTTGTTTGCTCGCTCGCTCGCTGGAACGAACGTTCCCTCCTCTCGCTCGCTCGCAATAAGAAATACATGACAACAAAACCTCGCCTGCCACAGGTATGGTTGACAATGTACTCACGTTTCTAAAACAAATGCTTTTCTTGCCCATGTATCGATCGTTCTTTGCTTAGTCCATCCCTCGGTGAGTTAGTCAGTCACTCCTCCGCTTGGTTTCCTCTCCTTTTCTTTCGCAAACAAACGAACAAAATAATGCAGAAAGCACACACATCTATCTAGAACAGCTCTACTCACATCCTCACAAAAACTCACCTTCATTTACAATCACTTCTATTCCTCCAAATCTCTCTGCCAACACGCAGGCCACTTCTGTCTGTCTCTCTGTCTGTCTCTCTTTCTTTCCATGGCGTTTTGCTTTCTTTTTCCCTTGCTGCTCTTCTTCTCTCTTCATTCCAGTTCCAGTTCACCCTGTTTAACGGTCAACTCCAAAATCAAGATCAATTCATTAGTCAGTCAGGGGTTAAGGGCAAGATATTTTACATCAGCTTTTCGGGGACGAGCGCGAACGCAGGTCCCCACTACCAGAAATTATACGCTCGAGTTACCCACATTTGGGGTAATCGCAAGGGTCAACCCAGTCCAAGTGCAATGAAAGGGCCTCGCCTTGAGAGGACTGCCTCCTTGATCACAGTACCTCCCGCGTCAGGTAAGTATGCCTTTCAGGCATACGCTTGCCGTGGTAAAACTCTCCCTCACCTATGTCCTTGTGGTACTGCTTTGCACGCTTCAAATCAGCCAGTGTCAGTTGCCGCCTTGGCCCGTCATGTCTTTTTCCGCCTTCCCTTTGGAGCTGCAGGGCTCCTGTGCACAGAAGAGAATGCTATAGTCATTATTTTTCCTTCCATTAAATGTGTCTTCCCCAAAAGGGAAGTGGGCCACACTCGGAGGTAGTGCTATACCGAGGCAACCCGTGGCTGGGACGAGGCAAGCCTCTTTTCCACAGCCCAGTTCCAAAAATCAGTTTAATATATGAGCTACTCAATGAGCAGCGTATCAGATATTAAGCTGATAAGAACAGATACTACACTTGATCTTAGCCAAAAGGCCGAGAAGCGATACCCACCAATACCCTCAATCAAGGGGGTGGTAGAGGGATCCTTCCCACAGTATATGGTGGGTAGTAGCAGGTAGCCCCCAGAAGCCCTTGCGAGTCCCAAAAACGGACCCAGTGGCTCATCGGTTGGTAATCTTCTCATTGTAACTTTAAGACGCCAGCCACATACACTTAACTAACAAGATGGTGTTCTTTAGAATATTTACCAAACTTGATTTATCTCTATACTCCCCCCCCCACCCCACCCCACCCCCAGTGAGATATATTGCCTCAAATCGACGCTTCTCAAGGTGTGCGCAGGCTCTAGGAGATGACGTTTGGGTTAGGGTCTAGGCTACCAAATTTAGGGTTAGGGTAACGATCTTGGGGTTAGGGTTAGGGTAACGATGTTAGGGTTTAGGGTTAGAGTAACGAAATTAGGGCTAGTACAGATCAAACATAACCGATAACCAGCCAAATTTCAGCTGTTTTCCCTTGTCTACGACCATACCACAGGGAAAGCACCGGTTCTCGTCCGATCACCGAAGTTAAGCCCTGTCGGGCGGGGTTAGTACTTGGATGGGTGACCGCCTGGGAATACCCCGTGTTGTAGGCTTCATTTTTTCCTTTGCTTACTCTCTCAACGTTTTATCCGGGTAAACCGCTTCCGATACTCACGGCGTCCCGTAGACGAGTGAGGAGTAAAAGAAAAACTAACATAACAGGCAGGAGAGAAATAAGCTTGTGGCCAAAATCATTTCCCAATGCAAGAGAGCGAGCAAACGAAGGAGCGAGGGCGCGCGCTCGAGATCTCAACACATTGTTGTTGTGACAAATTCCACATTTGTACGTGACATCGAATCATTCGCACGCTCCCACGAATCACAAATAGGAAAACACGCACACTTTTACAGCACTTTCAAGGCCTCAAGACATGTCAAAACATTCCCACGATTAATACAGGCGGATGGATTCAAACTGACTGAAACGAAGCGAAGCGGCAAAAGGTTCCACATTTTTACTTACTCGCCTGCCTCTTTGTTTGCTCGCTCGCTCGCTGGAACGAACGTTCCCTCCTCTCGCTCGCTCGCAATAAGAAATACATGACAACAAAACCTCGCCTGCCACAGGTATGGTTGACAATGTACTCACGTTTCTAAAACAAATGCTTTTCTTGCCCATGTATCGATCGTTCTTTGCTTAGTCCATCCCTCGGTGAGTTAGTCAGTCACTCCTCCGCTTGGTTTCCTCTCCTTTTCTTTCGCAAACAAACGAACAAAATAATGCAGAAAGCACACACATCTATCTAGAACAGCTCTACTCACATCCTCACAAAAACTCACCTTCATTTACAATCACTTCTATTCCTCCAAATCTCTCTGCCAACACGCAGGCCACTTCTGTCTGTCTCTCTGTCTGTCTCTCTTTCTTTCCATGGCGTTTTGCTTTCTTTTTCCCTTGCTGCTCTTCTTCTCTCTTCATTCCAGTTCCAGTTCACCCTGTTTAACGGTCAACTCCAAAATCAAGATCAATTCATTAGTCAGTCAGGGGTTAAGGGCAAGATATTTTACATCAGCTTTTCGGGGACGAGCGCGAACGCAGGTCCCCACTACCAGAAATTATACGCTCGAGTTACCCACATTTGGGGTAATCGCAAGGGTCAACCCAGTCCAAGTGCAATGAAAGGGCCTCGCCTTGAGAGGACTGCCTCCTTGATCACAGTACCTCCCGCGTCAGGTAAGTATGCCTTTCAGGCATACGCTTGCCGTGGTAAAACTCTCCCTCACCTATGTCCTTGTGGTACTGCTTTGCACGCTTCAAATCAGCCAGTGTCAGTTGCCGCCTTGGCCCGTCATGTCTTTTTCCGCCTTCCCTTTGGAGCTGCAGGGCTCCTGTGCACAGAAGAGAATGCTATAGTCATTATTTTTCCTTCCATTAAATGTGTCTTCCCCAAAAGGGAAGTGGGCCACACTCGGAGGTAGTGCTATACCGAGGCAACCCGTGGCTGGGACGAGGCAAGCCTCTTTTCCACAGCCCAGTTCCAAAAATCAGTTTAATATATGAGCTACTCAATGAGCAGCGTATCAGATATTAAGCTGATAAGAACAGATACTACACTTGATCTTAGCCAAAAGGCCGAGAAGCGATACCCACCAATACCCTCAATCAAGGGGGTGGTAGAGGGATCCTTCCCACAGTATATGGTGGGTAGTAGCAGGTAGCCCCCAGAAGCCCTTGCGAGTCCCAAAAACGGACCCAGTGGCTCATCGGTTGGTAATCTTCTCATTGTAACTTTAAGACGCCAGCCACATACACTTAACTAACAAGATGGTGTTCTTTAGAATATTTACCAAACTTGATTTATCTCTATACTCCCCCCCCCACCCCACCCCACCCCCAGTGAGATATATTGCCTCAAATCGACGCTTCTCAAGGTGTGCGCAGGCTCTAGGAGATGACGTTTGGGTTAGGGTCTAGGCTACCAAATTTAGGGTTAGGGTAACGATCTTGGGGTTAGGGTTAGGGTAACGATGTTAGGGTTTAGGGTTAGAGTAACGAAATTAGGGCTAGTACAGATCAAACATAACCGATAACCAGCCAAATTTCAGCTGTTTTCCCTTGTCTACGACCATACCACAGGGAAAGCACCGGTTCTCGTCCGATCACCGAAGTTAAGCCCTGTCGGGCGGGGTTAGTACTTGGATGGGTGACCGCCTGGGAATACCCCGTGTTGTAGGCTTCATTTTTTCCTTTGCTTACTCTCTCAACGTTTTATCCGGGTAAACCGCTTCCGATACTCACGGCGTCCCGTAGACGAGTGAGGAGTAAAAGAAAAACTAACATAACAGGCAGGAGAGAAATAAGCTTGTGGCCAAAATCATTTCCCAATGCAAGAGAGCGAGCAAACGAAGGAGCGAGGGCGCGCGCTCGAGATCTCAACACATTGTTGTTGTGACAAATTCCACATTTGTACGTGACATCGAATCATTCGCACGCTCCCACGAATCACAAATAGGAAAACACGCACACTTTTACAGCACTTTCAAGGCCTCAAGACATGTCAAAACATTCCCACGATTAATACAGGCGGATGGATTCAAACTGACTGAAACGAAGCGAAGCGGCAAAAGGTTCCACATTTTTACTTACTCGCCTGCCTCTTTGTTTGCTCGCTCGCTCGCTGGAACGAACGTTCCCTCCTCTCGCTCGCTCGCAATAAGAAATACATGACAACAAAACCTCGCCTGCCACAGGTATGGTTGACAATGTACTCACGTTTCTAAAACAAATGCTTTTCTTGCCCATGTATCGATCGTTCTTTGCTTAGTCCATCCCTCGGTGAGTTAGTCAGTCACTCCTCCGCTTGGTTTCCTCTCCTTTTCTTTCGCAAACAAACGAACAAAATAATGCAGAAAGCACACACATCTATCTAGAACAGCTCTACTCACATCCTCACAAAAACTCACCTTCATTTACAATCACTTCTATTCCTCCAAATCTCTCTGCCAACACGCAGGCCACTTCTGTCTGTCTCTCTGTCTGTCTCTCTTTCTTTCCATGGCGTTTTGCTTTCTTTTTCCCTTGCTGCTCTTCTTCTCTCTTCATTCCAGTTCCAGTTCACCCTGTTTAACGGTCAACTCCAAAATCAAGATCAATTCATTAGTCAGTCAGGGGTTAAGGGCAAGATATTTTACATCAGCTTTTCGGGGACGAGCGCGAACGCAGGTCCCCACTACCAGAAATTATACGCTCGAGTTACCCACATTTGGGGTAATCGCAAGGGTCAACCCAGTCCAAGTGCAATGAAAGGGCCTCGCCTTGAGAGGACTGCCTCCTTGATCACAGTACCTCCCGCGTCAGGTAAGTATGCCTTTCAGGCATACGCTTGCCGTGGTAAAACTCTCCCTCACCTATGTCCTTGTGGTACTGCTTTGCACGCTTCAAATCAGCCAGTGTCAGTTGCCGCCTTGGCCCGTCATGTCTTTTTCCGCCTTCCCTTTGGAGCTGCAGGGCTCCTGTGCACAGAAGAGAATGCTATAGTCATTATTTTTCCTTCCATTAAATGTGTCTTCCCCAAAAGGGAAGTGGGCCACACTCGGAGGTAGTGCTATACCGAGGCAACCCGTGGCTGGGACGAGGCAAGCCTCTTTTCCACAGCCCAGTTCCAAAAATCAGTTTAATATATGAGCTACTCAATGAGCAGCGTATCAGATATTAAGCTGATAAGAACAGATACTACACTTGATCTTAGCCAAAAGGCCGAGAAGCGATACCCACCAATACCCTCAATCAAGGGGGTGGTAGAGGGATCCTTCCCACAGTATATGGTGGGTAGTAGCAGGTAGCCCCCAGAAGCCCTTGCGAGTCCCAAAAACGGACCCAGTGGCTCATCGGTTGGTAATCTTCTCATTGTAACTTTAAGACGCCAGCCACATACACTTAACTAACAAGATGGTGTTCTTTAGAATATTTACCAAACTTGATTTATCTCTATACTCCCCCCCCCACCCCACCCCACCCCCAGTGAGATATATTGCCTCAAATCGACGCTTCTCAAGGTGTGCGCAGGCTCTAGGAGATGACGTTTGGGTTAGGGTCTAGGCTACCAAATTTAGGGTTAGGGTAACGATCTTGGGGTTAGGGTTAGGGTAACGATGTTAGGGTTTAGGGTTAGAGTAACGAAATTAGGGCTAGTACAGATCAAACATAACCGATAACCAGCCAAATTTCAGCTGTTTTCCCTTGTCTACGACCATACCACAGGGAAAGCACCGGTTCTCGTCCGATCACCGAAGTTAAGCCCTGTCGGGCGGGGTTAGTACTTGGATGGGTGACCGCCTGGGAATACCCCGTGTTGTAGGCTTCATTTTTTCCTTTGCTTACTCTCTCAACGTTTTATCCGGGTAAACCGCTTCCGATACTCACGGCGTCCCGTAGACGAGTGAGGAGTAAAAGAAAAACTAACATAACAGGCAGGAGAGAAATAAGCTTGTGGCCAAAATCATTTCCCAATGCAAGAGAGCGAGCAAACGAAGGAGCGAGGGCGCGCGCTCGAGATCTCAACACATTGTTGTTGTGACAAATTCCACATTTGTACGTGACATCGAATCATTCGCACGCTCCCACGAATCACAAATAGGAAAACACGCACACTTTTACAGCACTTTCAAGGCCTCAAGACATGTCAAAACATTCCCACGATTAATACAGGCGGATGGATTCAAACTGACTGAAACGAAGCGAAGCGGCAAAAGGTTCCACATTTTTACTTACTCGCCTGCCTCTTTGTTTGCTCGCTCGCTCGCTGGAACGAACGTTCCCTCCTCTCGCTCGCTCGCAATAAGAAATACATGACAACAAAACCTCGCCTGCCACAGGTATGGTTGACAATGTACTCACGTTTCTAAAACAAATGCTTTTCTTGCCCATGTATCGATCGTTCTTTGCTTAGTCCATCCCTCGGTGAGTTAGTCAGTCACTCCTCCGCTTGGTTTCCTCTCCTTTTCTTTCGCAAACAAACGAACAAAATAATGCAGAAAGCACACACATCTATCTAGAACAGCTCTACTCACATCCTCACAAAAACTCACCTTCATTTACAATCACTTCTATTCCTCCAAATCTCTCTGCCAACACGCAGGCCACTTCTGTCTGTCTCTCTGTCTGTCTCTCTTTCTTTCCATGGCGTTTTGCTTTCTTTTTCCCTTGCTGCTCTTCTTCTCTCTTCATTCCAGTTCCAGTTCACCCTGTTTAACGGTCAACTCCAAAATCAAGATCAATTCATTAGTCAGTCAGGGGTTAAGGGCAAGATATTTTACATCAGCTTTTCGGGGACGAGCGCGAACGCAGGTCCCCACTACCAGAAATTATACGCTCGAGTTACCCACATTTGGGGTAATCGCAAGGGTCAACCCAGTCCAAGTGCAATGAAAGGGCCTCGCCTTGAGAGGACTGCCTCCTTGATCACAGTACCTCCCGCGTCAGGTAAGTATGCCTTTCAGGCATACGCTTGCCGTGGTAAAACTCTCCCTCACCTATGTCCTTGTGGTACTGCTTTGCACGCTTCAAATCAGCCAGTGTCAGTTGCCGCCTTGGCCCGTCATGTCTTTTTCCGCCTTCCCTTTGGAGCTGCAGGGCTCCTGTGCACAGAAGAGAATGCTATAGTCATTATTTTTCCTTCCATTAAATGTGTCTTCCCCAAAAGGGAAGTGGGCCACACTCGGAGGTAGTGCTATACCGAGGCAACCCGTGGCTGGGACGAGGCAAGCCTCTTTTCCACAGCCCAGTTCCAAAAATCAGTTTAATATATGAGCTACTCAATGAGCAGCGTATCAGATATTAAGCTGATAAGAACAGATACTACACTTGATCTTAGCCAAAAGGCCGAGAAGCGATACCCACCAATACCCTCAATCAAGGGGGTGGTAGAGGGATCCTTCCCACAGTATATGGTGGGTAGTAGCAGGTAGCCCCCAGAAGCCCTTGCGAGTCCCAAAAACGGACCCAGTGGCTCATCGGTTGGTAATCTTCTCATTGTAACTTTAAGACGCCAGCCACATACACTTAACTAACAAGATGGTGTTCTTTAGAATATTTACCAAACTTGATTTATCTCTATACTCCCCCCCCCACCCCACCCCACCCCCAGTGAGATATATTGCCTCAAATCGACGCTTCTCAAGGTGTGCGCAGGCTCTAGGAGATGACGTTTGGGTTAGGGTCTAGGCTACCAAATTTAGGGTTAGGGTAACGATCTTGGGGTTAGGGTTAGGGTAACGATGTTAGGGTTTAGGGTTAGAGTAACGAAATTAGGGCTAGTACAGATCAAACATAACCGATAACCAGCCAAATTTCAGCTGTTTTCCCTTGTCTACGACCATACCACAGGGAAAGCACCGGTTCTCGTCCGATCACCGAAGTTAAGCCCTGTCGGGCGGGGTTAGTACTTGGATGGGTGACCGCCTGGGAATACCCCGTGTTGTAGGCTTCATTTTTTCCTTTGCTTACTCTCTCAACGTTTTATCCGGGTAAACCGCTTCCGATACTCACGGCGTCCCGTAGACGAGTGAGGAGTAAAAGAAAAACTAACATAACAGGCAGGAGAGAAATAAGCTTGTGGCCAAAATCATTTCCCAATGCAAGAGAGCGAGCAAACGAAGGAGCGAGGGCGCGCGCTCGAGATCTCAACACATTGTTGTTGTGACAAATTCCACATTTGTACGTGACATCGAATCATTCGCACGCTCCCACGAATCACAAATAGGAAAACACGCACACTTTTACAGCACTTTCAAGGCCTCAAGACATGTCAAAACATTCCCACGATTAATACAGGCGGATGGATTCAAACTGACTGAAACGAAGCGAAGCGGCAAAAGGTTCCACATTTTTACTTACTCGCCTGCCTCTTTGTTTGCTCGCTCGCTCGCTGGAACGAACGTTCCCTCCTCTCGCTCGCTCGCAATAAGAAATACATGACAACAAAACCTCGCCTGCCACAGGTATGGTTGACAATGTACTCACGTTTCTAAAACAAATGCTTTTCTTGCCCATGTATCGATCGTTCTTTGCTTAGTCCATCCCTCGGTGAGTTAGTCAGTCACTCCTCCGCTTGGTTTCCTCTCCTTTTCTTTCGCAAACAAACGAACAAAATAATGCAGAAAGCACACACATCTATCTAGAACAGCTCTACTCACATCCTCACAAAAACTCACCTTCATTTACAATCACTTCTATTCCTCCAAATCTCTCTGCCAACACGCAGGCCACTTCTGTCTGTCTCTCTGTCTGTCTCTCTTTCTTTCCATGGCGTTTTGCTTTCTTTTTCCCTTGCTGCTCTTCTTCTCTCTTCATTCCAGTTCCAGTTCACCCTGTTTAACGGTCAACTCCAAAATCAAGATCAATTCATTAGTCAGTCAGGGGTTAAGGGCAAGATATTTTACATCAGCTTTTCGGGGACGAGCGCGAACGCAGGTCCCCACTACCAGAAATTATACGCTCGAGTTACCCACATTTGGGGTAATCGCAAGGGTCAACCCAGTCCAAGTGCAATGAAAGGGCCTCGCCTTGAGAGGACTGCCTCCTTGATCACAGTACCTCCCGCGTCAGGTAAGTATGCCTTTCAGGCATACGCTTGCCGTGGTAAAACTCTCCCTCACCTATGTCCTTGTGGTACTGCTTTGCACGCTTCAAATCAGCCAGTGTCAGTTGCCGCCTTGGCCCGTCATGTCTTTTTCCGCCTTCCCTTTGGAGCTGCAGGGCTCCTGTGCACAGAAGAGAATGCTATAGTCATTATTTTTCCTTCCATTAAATGTGTCTTCCCCAAAAGGGAAGTGGGCCACACTCGGAGGTAGTGCTATACCGAGGCAACCCGTGGCTGGGACGAGGCAAGCCTCTTTTCCACAGCCCAGTTCCAAAAATCAGTTTAATATATGAGCTACTCAATGAGCAGCGTATCAGATATTAAGCTGATAAGAACAGATACTACACTTGATCTTAGCCAAAAGGCCGAGAAGCGATACCCACCAATACCCTCAATCAAGGGGGTGGTAGAGGGATCCTTCCCACAGTATATGGTGGGTAGTAGCAGGTAGCCCCCAGAAGCCCTTGCGAGTCCCAAAAACGGACCCAGTGGCTCATCGGTTGGTAATCTTCTCATTGTAACTTTAAGACGCCAGCCACATACACTTAACTAACAAGATGGTGTTCTTTAGAATATTTACCAAACTTGATTTATCTCTATACTCCCCCCCCCACCCCACCCCACCCCCAGTGAGATATATTGCCTCAAATCGACGCTTCTCAAGGTGTGCGCAGGCTCTAGGAGATGACGTTTGGGTTAGGGTCTAGGCTACCAAATTTAGGGTTAGGGTAACGATCTTGGGGTTAGGGTTAGGGTAACGATGTTAGGGTTTAGGGTTAGAGTAACGAAATTAGGGCTAGTACAGATCAAACATAACCGATAACCAGCCAAATTTCAGCTGTTTTCCCTTGTCTACGACCATACCACAGGGAAAGCACCGGTTCTCGTCCGATCACCGAAGTTAAGCCCTGTCGGGCGGGGTTAGTACTTGGATGGGTGACCGCCTGGGAATACCCCGTGTTGTAGGCTTCATTTTTTCCTTTGCTTACTCTCTCAACGTTTTATCCGGGTAAACCGCTTCCGATACTCACGGCGTCCCGTAGACGAGTGAGGAGTAAAAGAAAAACTAACATAACAGGCAGGAGAGAAATAAGCTTGTGGCCAAAATCATTTCCCAATGCAAGAGAGCGAGCAAACGAAGGAGCGAGGGCGCGCGCTCGAGATCTCAACACATTGTTGTTGTGACAAATTCCACATTTGTACGTGACATCGAATCATTCGCACGCTCCCACGAATCACAAATAGGAAAACACGCACACTTTTACAGCACTTTCAAGGCCTCAAGACATGTCAAAACATTCCCACGATTAATACAGGCGGATGGATTCAAACTGACTGAAACGAAGCGAAGCGGCAAAAGGTTCCACATTTTTACTTACTCGCCTGCCTCTTTGTTTGCTCGCTCGCTCGCTGGAACGAACGTTCCCTCCTCTCGCTCGCTCGCAATAAGAAATACATGACAACAAAACCTCGCCTGCCACAGGTATGGTTGACAATGTACTCACGTTTCTAAAACAAATGCTTTTCTTGCCCATGTATCGATCGTTCTTTGCTTAGTCCATCCCTCGGTGAGTTAGTCAGTCACTCCTCCGCTTGGTTTCCTCTCCTTTTCTTTCGCAAACAAACGAACAAAATAATGCAGAAAGCACACACATCTATCTAGAACAGCTCTACTCACATCCTCACAAAAACTCACCTTCATTTACAATCACTTCTATTCCTCCAAATCTCTCTGCCAACACGCAGGCCACTTCTGTCTGTCTCTCTGTCTGTCTCTCTTTCTTTCCATGGCGTTTTGCTTTCTTTTTCCCTTGCTGCTCTTCTTCTCTCTTCATTCCAGTTCCAGTTCACCCTGTTTAACGGTCAACTCCAAAATCAAGATCAATTCATTAGTCAGTCAGGGGTTAAGGGCAAGATATTTTACATCAGCTTTTCGGGGACGAGCGCGAACGCAGGTCCCCACTACCAGAAATTATACGCTCGAGTTACCCACATTTGGGGTAATCGCAAGGGTCAACCCAGTCCAAGTGCAATGAAAGGGCCTCGCCTTGAGAGGACTGCCTCCTTGATCACAGTACCTCCCGCGTCAGGTAAGTATGCCTTTCAGGCATACGCTTGCCGTGGTAAAACTCTCCCTCACCTATGTCCTTGTGGTACTGCTTTGCACGCTTCAAATCAGCCAGTGTCAGTTGCCGCCTTGGCCCGTCATGTCTTTTTCCGCCTTCCCTTTGGAGCTGCAGGGCTCCTGTGCACAGAAGAGAATGCTATAGTCATTATTTTTCCTTCCATTAAATGTGTCTTCCCCAAAAGGGAAGTGGGCCACACTCGGAGGTAGTGCTATACCGAGGCAACCCGTGGCTGGGACGAGGCAAGCCTCTTTTCCACAGCCCAGTTCCAAAAATCAGTTTAATATATGAGCTACTCAATGAGCAGCGTATCAGATATTAAGCTGATAAGAACAGATACTACACTTGATCTTAGCCAAAAGGCCGAGAAGCGATACCCACCAATACCCTCAATCAAGGGGGTGGTAGAGGGATCCTTCCCACAGTATATGGTGGGTAGTAGCAGGTAGCCCCCAGAAGCCCTTGCGAGTCCCAAAAACGGACCCAGTGGCTCATCGGTTGGTAATCTTCTCATTGTAACTTTAAGACGCCAGCCACATACACTTAACTAACAAGATGGTGTTCTTTAGAATATTTACCAAACTTGATTTATCTCTATACTCCCCCCCCCACCCCACCCCACCCCCAGTGAGATATATTGCCTCAAATCGACGCTTCTCAAGGTGTGCGCAGGCTCTAGGAGATGACGTTTGGGTTAGGGTCTAGGCTACCAAATTTAGGGTTAGGGTAACGATCTTGGGGTTAGGGTTAGGGTAACGATGTTAGGGTTTAGGGTTAGAGTAACGAAATTAGGGCTAGTACAGATCAAACATAACCGATAACCAGCCAAATTTCAGCTGTTTTCCCTTGTCTACGACCATACCACAGGGAAAGCACCGGTTCTCGTCCGATCACCGAAGTTAAGCCCTGTCGGGCGGGGTTAGTACTTGGATGGGTGACCGCCTGGGAATACCCCGTGTTGTAGGCTTCATTTTTTCCTTTGCTTACTCTCTCAACGTTTTATCCGGGTAAACCGCTTCCGATACTCACGGCGTCCCGTAGACGAGTGAGGAGTAAAAGAAAAACTAACATAACAGGCAGGAGAGAAATAAGCTTGTGGCCAAAATCATTTCCCAATGCAAGAGAGCGAGCAAACGAAGGAGCGAGGGCGCGCGCTCGAGATCTCAACACATTGTTGTTGTGACAAATTCCACATTTGTACGTGACATCGAATCATTCGCACGCTCCCACGAATCACAAATAGGAAAACACGCACACTTTTACAGCACTTTCAAGGCCTCAAGACATGTCAAAACATTCCCACGATTAATACAGGCGGATGGATTCAAACTGACTGAAACGAAGCGAAGCGGCAAAAGGTTCCACATTTTTACTTACTCGCCTGCCTCTTTGTTTGCTCGCTCGCTCGCTGGAACGAACGTTCCCTCCTCTCGCTCGCTCGCAATAAGAAATACATGACAACAAAACCTCGCCTGCCACAGGTATGGTTGACAATGTACTCACGTTTCTAAAACAAATGCTTTTCTTGCCCATGTATCGATCGTTCTTTGCTTAGTCCATCCCTCGGTGAGTTAGTCAGTCACTCCTCCGCTTGGTTTCCTCTCCTTTTCTTTCGCAAACAAACGAACAAAATAATGCAGAAAGCACACACATCTATCTAGAACAGCTCTACTCACATCCTCACAAAAACTCACCTTCATTTACAATCACTTCTATTCCTCCAAATCTCTCTGCCAACACGCAGGCCACTTCTGTCTGTCTCTCTGTCTGTCTCTCTTTCTTTCCATGGCGTTTTGCTTTCTTTTTCCCTTGCTGCTCTTCTTCTCTCTTCATTCCAGTTCCAGTTCACCCTGTTTAACGGTCAACTCCAAAATCAAGATCAATTCATTAGTCAGTCAGGGGTTAAGGGCAAGATATTTTACATCAGCTTTTCGGGGACGAGCGCGAACGCAGGTCCCCACTACCAGAAATTATACGCTCGAGTTACCCACATTTGGGGTAATCGCAAGGGTCAACCCAGTCCAAGTGCAATGAAAGGGCCTCGCCTTGAGAGGACTGCCTCCTTGATCACAGTACCTCCCGCGTCAGGTAAGTATGCCTTTCAGGCATACGCTTGCCGTGGTAAAACTCTCCCTCACCTATGTCCTTGTGGTACTGCTTTGCACGCTTCAAATCAGCCAGTGTCAGTTGCCGCCTTGGCCCGTCATGTCTTTTTCCGCCTTCCCTTTGGAGCTGCAGGGCTCCTGTGCACAGAAGAGAATGCTATAGTCATTATTTTTCCTTCCATTAAATGTGTCTTCCCCAAAAGGGAAGTGGGCCACACTCGGAGGTAGTGCTATACCGAGGCAACCCGTGGCTGGGACGAGGCAAGCCTCTTTTCCACAGCCCAGTTCCAAAAATCAGTTTAATATATGAGCTACTCAATGAGCAGCGTATCAGATATTAAGCTGATAAGAACAGATACTACACTTGATCTTAGCCAAAAGGCCGAGAAGCGATACCCACCAATACCCTCAATCAAGGGGGTGGTAGAGGGATCCTTCCCACAGTATATGGTGGGTAGTAGCAGGTAGCCCCCAGAAGCCCTTGCGAGTCCCAAAAACGGACCCAGTGGCTCATCGGTTGGTAATCTTCTCATTGTAACTTTAAGACGCCAGCCACATACACTTAACTAACAAGATGGTGTTCTTTAGAATATTTACCAAACTTGATTTATCTCTATACTCCCCCCCCCACCCCACCCCACCCCCAGTGAGATATATTGCCTCAAATCGACGCTTCTCAAGGTGTGCGCAGGCTCTAGGAGATGACGTTTGGGTTAGGGTCTAGGCTACCAAATTTAGGGTTAGGGTAACGATCTTGGGGTTAGGGTTAGGGTAACGATGTTAGGGTTTAGGGTTAGAGTAACGAAATTAGGGCTAGTACAGATCAAACATAACCGATAACCAGCCAAATTTCAGCTGTTTTCCCTTGTCTACGACCATACCACAGGGAAAGCACCGGTTCTCGTCCGATCACCGAAGTTAAGCCCTGTCGGGCGGGGTTAGTACTTGGATGGGTGACCGCCTGGGAATACCCCGTGTTGTAGGCTTCATTTTTTCCTTTGCTTACTCTCTCAACGTTTTATCCGGGTAAACCGCTTCCGATACTCACGGCGTCCCGTAGACGAGTGAGGAGTAAAAGAAAAACTAACATAACAGGCAGGAGAGAAATAAGCTTGTGGCCAAAATCATTTCCCAATGCAAGAGAGCGAGCAAACGAAGGAGCGAGGGCGCGCGCTCGAGATCTCAACACATTGTTGTTGTGACAAATTCCACATTTGTACGTGACATCGAATCATTCGCACGCTCCCACGAATCACAAATAGGAAAACACGCACACTTTTACAGCACTTTCAAGGCCTCAAGACATGTCAAAACATTCCCACGATTAATACAGGCGGATGGATTCAAACTGACTGAAACGAAGCGAAGCGGCAAAAGGTTCCACATTTTTACTTACTCGCCTGCCTCTTTGTTTGCTCGCTCGCTCGCTGGAACGAACGTTCCCTCCTCTCGCTCGCTCGCAATAAGAAATACATGACAACAAAACCTCGCCTGCCACAGGTATGGTTGACAATGTACTCACGTTTCTAAAACAAATGCTTTTCTTGCCCATGTATCGATCGTTCTTTGCTTAGTCCATCCCTCGGTGAGTTAGTCAGTCACTCCTCCGCTTGGTTTCCTCTCCTTTTCTTTCGCAAACAAACGAACAAAATAATGCAGAAAGCACACACATCTATCTAGAACAGCTCTACTCACATCCTCACAAAAACTCACCTTCATTTACAATCACTTCTATTCCTCCAAATCTCTCTGCCAACACGCAGGCCACTTCTGTCTGTCTCTCTGTCTGTCTCTCTTTCTTTCCATGGCGTTTTGCTTTCTTTTTCCCTTGCTGCTCTTCTTCTCTCTTCATTCCAGTTCCAGTTCACCCTGTTTAACGGTCAACTCCAAAATCAAGATCAATTCATTAGTCAGTCAGGGGTTAAGGGCAAGATATTTTACATCAGCTTTTCGGGGACGAGCGCGAACGCAGGTCCCCACTACCAGAAATTATACGCTCGAGTTACCCACATTTGGGGTAATCGCAAGGGTCAACCCAGTCCAAGTGCAATGAAAGGGCCTCGCCTTGAGAGGACTGCCTCCTTGATCACAGTACCTCCCGCGTCAGGTAAGTATGCCTTTCAGGCATACGCTTGCCGTGGTAAAACTCTCCCTCACCTATGTCCTTGTGGTACTGCTTTGCACGCTTCAAATCAGCCAGTGTCAGTTGCCGCCTTGGCCCGTCATGTCTTTTTCCGCCTTCCCTTTGGAGCTGCAGGGCTCCTGTGCACAGAAGAGAATGCTATAGTCATTATTTTTCCTTCCATTAAATGTGTCTTCCCCAAAAGGGAAGTGGGCCACACTCGGAGGTAGTGCTATACCGAGGCAACCCGTGGCTGGGACGAGGCAAGCCTCTTTTCCACAGCCCAGTTCCAAAAATCAGTTTAATATATGAGCTACTCAATGAGCAGCGTATCAGATATTAAGCTGATAAGAACAGATACTACACTTGATCTTAGCCAAAAGGCCGAGAAGCGATACCCACCAATACCCTCAATCAAGGGGGTGGTAGAGGGATCCTTCCCACAGTATATGGTGGGTAGTAGCAGGTAGCCCCCAGAAGCCCTTGCGAGTCCCAAAAACGGACCCAGTGGCTCATCGGTTGGTAATCTTCTCATTGTAACTTTAAGACGCCAGCCACATACACTTAACTAACAAGATGGTGTTCTTTAGAATATTTACCAAACTTGATTTATCTCTATACTCCCCCCCCCACCCCACCCCACCCCCAGTGAGATATATTGCCTCAAATCGACGCTTCTCAAGGTGTGCGCAGGCTCTAGGAGATGACGTTTGGGTTAGGGTCTAGGCTACCAAATTTAGGGTTAGGGTAACGATCTTGGGGTTAGGGTTAGGGTAACGATGTTAGGGTTTAGGGTTAGAGTAACGAAATTAGGGCTAGTACAGATCAAACATAACCGATAACCAGCCAAATTTCAGCTGTTTTCCCTTGTCTACGACCATACCACAGGGAAAGCACCGGTTCTCGTCCGATCACCGAAGTTAAGCCCTGTCGGGCGGGGTTAGTACTTGGATGGGTGACCGCCTGGGAATACCCCGTGTTGTAGGCTTCATTTTTTCCTTTGCTTACTCTCTCAACGTTTTATCCGGGTAAACCGCTTCCGATACTCACGGCGTCCCGTAGACGAGTGAGGAGTAAAAGAAAAACTAACATAACAGGCAGGAGAGAAATAAGCTTGTGGCCAAAATCATTTCCCAATGCAAGAGAGCGAGCAAACGAAGGAGCGAGGGCGCGCGCTCGAGATCTCAACACATTGTTGTTGTGACAAATTCCACATTTGTACGTGACATCGAATCATTCGCACGCTCCCACGAATCACAAATAGGAAAACACGCACACTTTTACAGCACTTTCAAGGCCTCAAGACATGTCAAAACATTCCCACGATTAATACAGGCGGATGGATTCAAACTGACTGAAACGAAGCGAAGCGGCAAAAGGTTCCACATTTTTACTTACTCGCCTGCCTCTTTGTTTGCTCGCTCGCTCGCTGGAACGAACGTTCCCTCCTCTCGCTCGCTCGCAATAAGAAATACATGACAACAAAACCTCGCCTGCCACAGGTATGGTTGACAATGTACTCACGTTTCTAAAACAAATGCTTTTCTTGCCCATGTATCGATCGTTCTTTGCTTAGTCCATCCCTCGGTGAGTTAGTCAGTCACTCCTCCGCTTGGTTTCCTCTCCTTTTCTTTCGCAAACAAACGAACAAAATAATGCAGAAAGCACACACATCTATCTAGAACAGCTCTACTCACATCCTCACAAAAACTCACCTTCATTTACAATCACTTCTATTCCTCCAAATCTGTACTTTTTTCTTGCAATGCATTGTGGGTAATTCTAGAGCATCGTGGGCGGGAAAGCATGGGATTTCCAACTGAAATATTTTTTTTTAAGTCTCCACGCAGAAAAGAATTTTGCATCAAACTTTAACAAATTTTCCTCTTTTTTCCATGAAAGAGACAAACTTATGCATTGGAACCTGCGGGAGACTTTTCGCGGTTTGCAAAGCTGAACCGAAACGCTTCCGAACGGACGTTCCCATTTTGCTTCAAGCTCGGTTCTTTGAGCTTAAAGCGTCCATTTAAGCCGAGCTGGACTTAAAGATGTCCCAGGCACTTTGCAAACAACGGCAGTGTACAACAATTTGAAACGCTAACCCATAAAATCCGCTCGATGCATCGTTTTACAGGGGCTTCCATTCTGCGTGCTCAAGAGAAGTACAGGCATACATTCAATGTCGTCGAGATACCCTGGGAACGAGGTTGGCGTACAGTGACGCAAGAGATAAATCATGCGCATGCTCATTCCTTTAAAATTCATTCGTCTACATGCCAGGAAAGAGAAACGAAAGCCACTTCATGCCAATGAACTGAAAGAAATTCCAAACATGGAGTAACCTAACATACAACATTTTCAAGACTTCATTGACAAATTTGGAATTCTTTCAGGTGAAAAAAGAAAATTAACTATAAAAACAAAAGTTTCATAAGTTTATACATTTCTAAAATATGTATTTAAAAAAGTGAACAATAATAAAAGTTATCTCCTTCTGATGGGCAAACATCATTTGAGACGCAGTCCACTTTAAGTAGCATCATTGTCATTCCAATATTACAAGAGTTGTATATTCCATTGAGGCAAATTTGGAAAAATATTGCTGATGTAATTTGATGTCACTATTATTACCTTTCACTCCACAAATTTGATTTTCTCATCTACTGGTAGGGTAGGTACACAACAGCTAGGAGATTGGCATATACTTACTTTTTCACTCAACCTTAACACATACCTACCATAACTGACTTACAAATAAATTCTACTACTAATATGAATACCAAAGAAGGCAGACAAGAGATGCAAATATACTAAAACTAGAAAAATCACACATTATTACTTAATCCAGCGCCAAATTCTCCAAATGAACATCATACCAATTCACTGATAAAAAGTAAAGAGAATTTCTCCTGGGTAACTGGAAGATCTTGGGGTTGAAATGGCTAAAGAATACCTCCCACAATACCCATATTAAACATTCCTGCTTTTTCTTTCCCACTTATACATCTCCGACTTTAATAAATCTTATAAAGGGTTTCTTCTATAAAATCTTTATTGTGATAAAAGTAGCACTCTGGTGCTAAAAGTAGCAATCAAAAACTTGTTCCAAGAGCTATGAAATGCCTACCAAAGAAATAAAATATTTACCTCATACCTTTTAAATAATAAACAAAACTCAAGAGAAAAAAGGATTTTCACCCATGGTAATGTACATTGATAGTTTATTTCAATTACCTTTTAAATTTCCCACATGAAAAATAACCATTCATCATTACAACTTGCATGAGCAAATTTCTCCTTAAAATATCAATATACTGTAGAGAAAACAAGATTATTCCAAGGTACAGTATCCAATTTATTAAAAATAACATTGTAACAATTGTATGCCCAAAACTGAGGGGTGTTAAAAACATGTAATATCTCTGGTTTGAAACACGTGACAACAATACAATAATTAATTGTGGTGAAGTCAATGTTTAAACTAAAACTTATGAATCTGCAATTATAAAGAAATGCTACAGATGAAATACAGAAGTAAATATATAATAATTATTAAGTTAATAACATCTTTTATTTAACTGTGATGATATGCTAGTCTTTATAGATATAGTAGTCTATTTCCTCACAAGATAACAAATACATATCTTGTGTTACAATATTTGAATAAAAAGTATATATATATCTAAATTATAAGCTCAAATAGCTAAATTGTATTTCAAAATTAAGCGATTAATGAAAGAGTTCTTGAATCTATCTGTATTAACTTTCACATACTGACTGGTTCGATTCTTTAAATTGTAAGTCAATCCTTTCTCTCGCATGAGAATAAAAGCATTATATACTTGATGGCCAATGTGTAACTAGCTTATACCAATTGCAAGTAACCTACCAGTAAAGGTAATGTAATAAAATATAATTCATGAATTATCAGAGAGAAAAGTACATGTAAATGCATGGCAATCAACAACTACTTTGAAAACTTTAACATAATTTAAAATTCAAAATCAGACATCTTTGCCAACAACTGTGCAGATAAAATGATACATCTCATTTCTCTAAAAGTGTGATCACTTTCCTATCAAATTGCCTTCAACTACAAGAGTAATCAAAACAAGCAAAGAAAAATTTCTACAACACACCACTATAACTTGTACAATTTTGCATAAAATAGATGGGAAATCATGGAAAAGCCTTCTTATCTCCTCTCATATATGTGGCATGTTGTCTATAAAGTCATTTTTTAAAGAAAACCACATACAAAATCCATGATACTAATGTTTGGATATTATAAGGACAAAGCTAAAAATAATGTTTATCATATCTAGAGTTCAAGGCTAGAATTCAATACTTTTTGAACCATAAATGATTTGAAGAATTCAGTAATACTCTACAACATAACAATTCAACTTTACCCATTGCTAGCCCCCTATTTCCTTCTTGCAGCATTAAACAGTAATTGTATTTGGATTGTAACCCTGACATCAGGCTTATTGAAACATGTCTTGCAACAAATTTCTAATACACAAATCAAGCACTCAATCATAATTAAAAAACATTCAATAATCAGCACAAAAGTATGGAACAAGTTCCATACTCATTTTCAGCAAAAATTTCCAATGAATTCTATTTTTCAAAAAAAATATGAACATTATTAAATTCAACAACTGAGACAATCATACTAGAAGTCATCACAAGAAACTTGTGAATAACAAATACAAGAAACTAGTTCATGGTAATTTTGAGGAATGCAATGAAAGACATTCGTAGCAATTATAATTCATCTAATAATTCTGATAAAAAATTATAATTACCATGAATATTATCAAAGATACATTACACGAGATACACATTGTAACGTACAACTAAAGTAGTTTAAAAGTACCTACTTCCTTTGGTGCTACCCAGGCAAGGGTGTGGTCTAAGACAATTGAAGGGAACCCAGGGCTCTGTAACTGTGAAATCAAGAGTGCCCACCATATCTTTTTATTGAAAAAAATAAGATTCCTGAGTAGCCCAAGAGCAAAAGTAAGGCACCAGTGGCCACCAGGCACTGCTACAACCACCCTTGCCTGGTCATGTCTCAGTCAATTCATAGAGCATAAAGAACTCTGTAACAATCTTGTAACTTGAATGAGATAAATAAGTTAACATTTTAGCAAACCCTGTTTTCATAACTACATTTCCTGTTCACTTTTAATGTGTATATTTCGTAAAGGAAGACAAGCCAGACAAAGAGAGTGTTGCACACTAAACAAGAGCTAAATGTTTCATATCCCATGGTAAAAGCCACTATACCCATAGATCATTACAACAACAATCATACCAGTACTGTGTGGAGAAATTTCCCAAGGCATACATTAAACAACACAAATCAGTACTTCCAAGAGCACACCAAAGTCCCTAAAATCACTTAGTAACAAGTACATGTAGATGACCCAACATTGATGAATATGATTGATGTCAAACCTATGCTGCGGGCCTGCACATAAGTGTGTCCTTTAAGCCTCTACTTAAAATCTCTCATTCAACTAAAGATCTGAATACTCTAAGTACAATTAAACTACGTGAATAAAATTAATATGCCACAAAAAAATATTTGCAACTGAACCAGAAAAAAAAGAAAATTAAACCCTGCAGACTACTTATTAGATAAATATTTGGAGGAGTTTCACATAGTAGCAAGATGCTGACATGTTCAAGAAAATAAACCAGCAGCAGCAAAAACAATAATAAACTGCTTCATTCTACAACATTGATTCATTGCAAAGAATCATTAAATACAAATTCAGCTTAAATGGGGCATTTCAATGCAATTTTGCCGAAAGACGGTGGGAGTTTGAATACAAACCAATCTTCAAAAGTTCAAATGCATTAGTAGTTTGCGGATGACAAACCCTTCAAATCAAGGATCCACTAAGAACAGTAAAAGGCTTACAGCAAATCTGATGTGGTGTGCCTGCAACAGAGGTTCTGGGAGTGTTGGGGACATTGTTATTTATGCTTAACATTGCATATAGATGCAATGCATGAATCTTCAGTCATTCTGCATTCCCAAATTTTTGCTGAATGTATAAAAAACTTTTCTTTTTTAAAACACTGAATTTTTCCTTACAATAACAATACCATATCAAGCAGGCAAGTGATCAGAACAAAGAAAAATATCAATTTGATGTTATTAGTTGACCCAATACCAAACCCTCCACACTAATATCAAAAGCATTGTATGGCAGACAGTAAGGAGAATTACTACTGAGATCTTGGGAGTTAAAAGGTTAACATGCCCCTAATTTATACCAAGTTGAACTTCTAATGATTGAATAACTAAATAAACTTCATCAGTGACTTCAAGTGAATATTTTCTATCTAAAGAAAAAAGATGAAAAATCTGCCTTTCTCCATACTCAGAGGAACTTAGAATTCAAAATTTAAGTCCACCTCTGGGGCAACTATAATTGTCCAAGACAAAACAGGCAACATAAAACTTTTAAGGCTCAGTTTCAGTTAATAAAGTAGCTGCCCGTACTTTGTGCACATCAAGCATCAATTCCACCGCTATAAATATTAGCATACATCCCTCATCGCTCGTTAGTTTGTAACATCAAACATTTCATCTCAAGTAAATTAAAAGTCGAGTAATATTGATTTCAGTAAAGGTCTCTCCACACAAGTGAGAAAAAGTAGAATTCTCTCAGCAAAATGAAAGGATCTATTTTGTCATGACAAATTTCCTCTTGTCTGCTTTGATGTATCCACATCATAGACTCAAAGCTGTAACATTCTGTAACCAATTCCACATCTAATTAAACTTAATATAAAACTGACTGGCATAGAATGCCAAAGGATTCAAACTCTATTTTCCTTTCAAGTCATTTTCAACAGTTAAAATCCACAAGAATCGCAGCCTAAGAAAACTATTGCCTTCTGAGAAAACTGAACTCACTTTAAATAAACACTGGTGGTAGCTTTCACCACAAATGATCTACAAATGTGAAATGGTTTTCTGTATTTAGTTTATTTTGACCAGCTTTTACCTAAGACAATTTTTTACAAGAGGAGCATTCAAGGGTTCTGATCATTTTGGTCTAAATTTCTCAAGGTGCAACACCCTCTGCACATACTTGTGAAGTTTTGGAATGAAAGAAAATATGTCTTCATAAAAAACTATTTTGCAGTGTGGAAAGGCCTTAACTCTAATCTCCTATCATCTTGATAAAACGTAGGTATAACAAAAAATATTTTTAACCTCAAATCCATACTTTCTCTATAAGAATTCTGCAAAAAATTTTAACATTTCTTTACATCAACATGAGCATTATCCTCAGAGACGATTGAATCACAATATAGCTGTATATTGATCAATAAAGAAACTTAACTGTGCAAATTTCGCTGAATCACAACTGGCTGTTAATGTCTCACAAAAACATATTTATAAAGTAACAAAGTATAATGCCATTTCATTACCCTAAGCCACTCAAACACAAATAGTTGAAAAAAATTTATTATGAACAACAAGTATCAATCCAAAACAAATAACATAATCCTAACAGATGAAGTAATTCAATGGGAATTACAGAAAAACAAGCTCAACCCCTATCAGGTAAACAGGTTATGAGTATACTAAAACTTCCTTTTTATCTTTAATTAACACCACATTCTCATCACACATTTACAACGAAATGAGCAGCAGCTAGAGAGGAAATTAACAATCAGATCCTTGGAGTTAAAGTATGAAGGTCAGCAACCACTCCTTTGCCATAAATTTGAAACAAATTAAGCACGATCGAATGTCCTGGTTCACACTCAAACCAAGTGAGGAAGAGTATATAAGAGTAACCTTTAGTACGATAGGAAATATAGCATATCAAGAACAACACCTATAAATCATTACGACTTCAATATAAAGTATCCAACACAACATACCTGAATTTCAGAACATTTCAATACTGTCATCACATGTCTCTCCCATTTAAACACCAACTCAAATTACACGCTCAGCCCGCCACAACCACGATTCAAGGCTTAAAAACCGTCTATGAAAGCAAAATTCAGCAAAAAAAAATTAGAATATTCCTCTACAAACTTCTCTCTACGAAATTCGACAGCAAAAGGTTCCAAACCTGGCACGCGTTAACAATATTCCTAAAAAAACATGC
Source organism: Stylophora pistillata (assembly GCF_964205215.1). NCBI lineage: Eukaryota > Metazoa > Cnidaria > Anthozoa > Scleractinia > Pocilloporidae > Stylophora > Stylophora pistillata. The sequence continues at coordinate 33,562,738 of NC_142520.1, forward strand.
ATGCCATAAAAGTTTTCCGAACAAGCGCTCGCTACATTTTCTTTCAAGATTTGGAGATTCAGAATAAATATAGAAACGCGATGTAAATCTTCAAAAAGCTATTTCTCAATTTCATAGTATCTTATCTTTAAAAATGAAAGTTCCACGGGAAACTAAATTGAGCACTTCATAAGCTTCCAGTGAACTATGAGCATACCGTAGGAATTCTGCCGCCGACTGCACTAAACTCTTTCCCAAGACAACAAAAAAGCTATTTTTCAATTGTACTACTTCTTACCTTTAAACATTTAAGTTCAACGCGAAACCAAATTGAGGATTCCATGTGATTCATGATCAACCATGTACTCTCAGCGTTTGAATTCTGCCGCTGATTGGAATAACCTCTTCCCCAGGACATCTCAACCAATTCAAGGGAGGGCTTACAGGCCTCAGTAACATGGATTACACTCACTTCTACATCAATAAACAAGCAGGGGTTCATCAATAAACAAGCAGGGGTTCTAGGGGCAAAAGCATGGCACCGGACCAATTCTCAGGCTGTGTAGACGACTCTGCCAAGCTGCGTTAAAAAAATTAATTAAAAGAATAGACTTTCAATCAACAACCCAGACTTTCCTCGTGTATCGTGTAACTAACGTGACATGTATCTGACCTCCTTAGATCAACGACGATTTCATAATTAATTTTCAAAGAAGAATCTCTAAAAAACATTAATTGGCCACCAACTAAGGGTAAAGGCAACGGCAACGAGACTGTAAATTTTCCCCACCATTCGATGACAAATTTATTGTTCCAAGTGAAACTCTTATTGAAATCCTCAGCATTGCGAGCGATGGCGATCAGTAAAGGCTGGTTTTCCTTAGCGATGGAGTCGGACTCGAAGTCGTAGTCGGAGTCGTAAGAGCGCTTATGACCCAGTGAAAATCGAAAAACGGAGTCGTAAGCGGAGTCATAAGCTAGAAGGAATAGCAGGAGGAAGAATCAGAATGTTCCCATTTTCTTCCTATTCCGCTTATGACTCCGTCGCTTACGAAACCTGCATTGTCGGAGTCGGGAGCGGAAGCGGAATAATAAATCAATCACAATGCTCGATTCCAGGCCCGCGAAAGTACAAATTTGGGCGCCAAAGAAAACATGGCGGACGAAGAGCAACTTTGGCTCTTATTAATAACTATTTTGCGCGGGCAGAGACAGTGCAGGAATAATATCGTTCGAAAAAGAAAGAAATTTTGGAATCGTGACATCTATCCACGTCTAGCAACCTAGGAAGAGTATGCTGACCTCGTCTGCGAACTACGATTTGGTGATCGTGAATCGTACTTTCGGTAGGTTCAGTTCGAGTATTTTAACTTTTCATTTCCTAATTTTAGCTTCAAGCTCACACGTTTAAATTTGTTAGGGCTATTTGTGCATTTTGGGAAGATGGAATCGAGGATTGTGATTGGTTTCTTCTTCCGCTTACGCTTCCGACTCCGATAATGCAGTTTTCACTACATCGTAAGCGACAGGATCATAGGCTGAATCGGTGTTCTGCTTCCGTCTCCGTAGGTTTGATTTTCACTAGATCGTATCGCTCCACGCTTCTGATTACCACTCCCACTACGACTCCGTCGCAAGTGAAAACCAGCCTTAAGATAGTTCGTTTCAAGTTCGAGGAAGATTTTCCTGCTTCACCCGACAAATCTCCGCCTGAGAAATTGTCAACAGGCGTAATTCTAAAATTATGGCCGTCATCTTATATTTTAATAGAAGCAGAAGGCTGGGGAGAGAAACAAATTTGTACCAAGGGGGTGAACGATAGTCGACTCTTGCTCAAAAGTAAAGATGCCCAGTTCAATTATAAACAATCGCGCTCGATCGCGCGCGCGACGATAAGACGTCTGCATAGCAGCCTAGGCCGAGGGATTAGTACAAATACTTTCCATCAAATTTTTCCTATCGCGATACCACGAATGACTTTTATTTAAGCTTTCGCTTTGGCAAATACAAATGAATATTCATGTTCAATTAAGAATTTTATATCAATATCTTTGTTGGTAAACAATGTTTTCAATCAAACCTATGAAATGTTAATATTCCAAAAGATGATTCTTTCCTTTAAAAAGTTTTCTTTTTTGTGCATTGGTGTTAACTGAATTATGAAAATGTATTGATGAAGAGTTGTTCACTAATGCCACTATGGCAATTGTCACACATCCACATCTTTTACCCCGTAGCCACCTGTCAAGTGAGAAGTTTTTATGTTCCTGCTTGTTCACATTCAGTATTCCGTTTGCAGTATTGTGAGCAAACTTGATTTGCCTGCATTTAAACAATTTTCTCTCGGTTTTTCTCGGCTGTAAAAAAATTGTGCATGGACCTATTTGCAGACTGCATAAAAGTGGATATTTCTCTAAAGAAAAAATATCCCTAGAATGCCGAGTTATACAAATCGAATAAAGACGTCTTGATACATGATTAGCACCTGGATATGAACTTCATATATTCATTGTATCTGATTTATCATAAAGTGGTAGAGCGCGCTGCACTAGTATAGCAGAGGTCAGTGGTTCGAATCCCGTACAGGCCTGACTTTTTTCAGGTATGATTTTCGCTATTGCATAAATAGCGCTCACTACTGCGAGGATCGTGCATCATACGTATCTAATACCGCAGTTCAAAATATATCAACTTCATATGTTCATTATAAACCCTCTAACATTTCCTCTTAACAACCACAGCAAGGATGAAAACTTGAAGACTACAATGCCCTACTCATTTCAGATATCATACAAACATTCTGAGAACAGATGAAAAGAACAAGGCCAAAATCCACCCAAACTAGGTAAATAACGAATTTATTCCACGGCGGAAAGAGTACATGAAAGTATTGCACCCATGTTATTTCGCGAAAACTCGTCAAAGCTTTCTTTGTTTTGACGTTATGTCCTTGCTGCTAGAAGCTTTGTTTCCTCTGCGATGAACGTAGGAAAATTTCTTCAGGGTAGCCTATATCACAACGCGGGATTCGTGTCATCTCACTTCACTTGCACAAACCGCTGGATCAAAAAACTCCCAATGAAAAAAGGTTCTTTTCCGCACTACTTTCTTTGTTATCTTCTGCAATTGTTTACACGACGACACACGCTAAGTAGCTATAACCTTTTTGCGTCAAAATCGAGGACATCTATCTCTCTGCCGGCTATCTATCGCAAAAGGCTGTGAAGGCCTGCGTGAAAAAATACTGTTGAATATGAAGAATCCGGGTTCTGTCCTTGTGTACCGGTTTACAAGGGAATTACCATTGTTCTTTCTTTGTTTAGGAGTTATCGGTTAGCTATTGTGTATTCTTTGGTCTTTTGTATTGGCTCTTGTGAATCGGTACACGAGGACAGAACCATAATCCGTTCGTCTGCCTACCTGATGGGGGAATAATGCAAAACCTTCCATACCCTACATTTTTTGATAAGTAAATATCACGTTGTGACACCTGTCAATTGAAGAGGAAAAAGCATACGCTTTTGAATAAACAAAAGTACTGGTGTGACAAACACACACGAGTTAACTGATAATGTGATAACTTTCTCGTAAAAAGAAAAATAATGAGAGATCTTAAGGAAAGTATTTTTAATTTCCAAGGAAGATTAATCTTCGAAGATTTACCTCTCTTCCGTTTTAAAATGTAACGCTAAGTCAAATTGAAAGTGAATGCAAATATGTGTTTTGGAGTTGTCAGTCGGCATTTTTGTTTTCTGTAATGGTGCGTGTACACCGGTTTTTCTTCCACCGAATAGCTAAAGTTACCCTGGGAGCAGAGCCTTTTCTTTTCTTCTGCTCTGCTCGCAGGGAAAGCTGTAGTAATTGAAACTCTTTCTATCTAGACACGGGGGAATTTAATGCGATTTTTATTGATTGAATTCCTGCGTTTTCTGCTGTGAAATTTACGGCGAAAGTGAATTTTCGAAGAACTGAAAACTTCGCTCAACGTTTTACAAACGAACAAACTGTGTTCAAAAATTCAGATATTAATGAATGAGAGTCACATTGATTAGCGTAACTGTTAACCGCAACTACCTCTCCTTTTAACTTTGTGTTACTTTTTGTGAAGGATTGTTAGATAAAACATTGTTTTTAGGCCGCGTTTCAATCTTTTTAAAAACAAATTTAGCACCACAAAATTTCATTTATGTCGAAATCAGTGTTTGCAGAAAAACCAAAGGGATTTGAGAGTGTGAGAGAAGAAAGAACCAATATTATTTATCGCCAAAAGGTCGTGACCGAAGTCTTTGCTCAAAAGTTCTCCCCAGCCGGCAAAATGAGATATCTTTGTGCTTGAGAGGTTCTCTAAAGTGGCTCGAGCGAAACGGATACCGCCCGCTCTGTGCAGGCCGGATGGGGAGAATACTGCCCGCTCTCGGAACCAATCAGATTGCACGATTTGTAGAATACCGCCCGCTCACGAACTGAGGATAAAATAATCCTTTGCCATTTTTTTTCGAAGAAAACAGTTTTTTTTTTCGTAATAAAGATAAAATAAATTTCAATTGCACTGCGAAGGAGTAACAAAATAAAAAAAAAAACATTGCAATTATTTTTTATAACAACCGCGGTCACCAACATCACAGAGACCTGATTATCAACTCTCAGAAGCTGTTAAGCCTAAAGGATATCGAACCTCTTCTCAAAGATGACTGCCCTCTAACATTTCAGAATGATGGTTTGACATATTCATAAAAAGCCTTTCAGACATTAGATCCGCACGTTGCGTCAAATCCTACCTGAGAAATCTGTGCGATCCCATATCAAGTAGCTTCGGCGATTCTAAGTGTGCAGCCTTTATGTTTGGAAGCTCGAGTTCCATATAACTCTTTCAAAACATTTAATTGTTTTTATTAAGGTTCCGTGACCAGTAATTACAAATGTGAAATATTCCAGCATTAAAGAAAATATTGTTTTTTTTTTTTTTTCAGTTAAGCGTGAATGAAAGTTGCACGAAAATGAATTTCTACTTTAAATTGGAATTTCGAAAATGGTTGCATGTGTTTACCATCTCATACATAGCCACACCTCAATTACAGCATAACGTGAAACAGTAGCGTTGAGTTCCAAATGGAAATTACAAATGTTTGCCGTCGCGGTTTCTGTTAGCAGACGACGCAAATTTTGGGGATTGCTCGTTATTATTATTATTGTTTTGCAAAGGACGGCTAAGAAATGTAAAGAGATGTAAAACGCACGTGCTGCGCCATTCTGCCAATTAAATCTTTTGTTTTTTCACGTCCTTGCTGTCACCCTGGTGGTTTGCTTAAGGTCCCTGTTGTTGGAAAGACGCCCTGTAGACAAAAATTACAACCCAAATGGGAACACCTGTGCGGCGCTAAGTTATAAAGTCCTGGAGATATCACTTCTCAGAGCAGAAAAGGAGTATGATAAATCATGCAAGTTCAAATTTTTCTTCTCATACCATTTATAACGTCCAAAATATATTTTTAACATTTATTCAGTTATCAACAATTGAGAGAAAAGTTGCTACGAATCATTAATCCAGAGTCAACCTCAAATTGCATGGCGCTATCAATTGCTTTTTATTTATTTTGAAGTTAGTCTTAAAGACTACTCCTCTACTTAAGATATACCGAATAGGTCAAGTTTTTTTCATTTGATCTGTTTAAAGGCACAACAAAGCCCTCAAACTTCGAAGGAAAGTAGATTTAAAGCATAACTCAACCATCATAGCGTTACAACAAATAGAGGCCTTCTATGAAAATCAAAGTAAATATTTTAAAGAGTCTACTTCTAGCTATCATTTTTTAATGATAGAAATTTTGGTCATGTTTTACAACGGTGCGATTTTGGAAGGCGATATTTACGATATTTCACGGCCACAATTGACAGAAAAAAATTCTAAGAAACAAGACTTCTTATCAGTGAGAGAATGAATAAAGTGCAGCACAAGGCTTTGTAAAGTTAAGCTGAGATCAAAGAGTCTATTAAGTTTTCGTTCCTTTTTTTTAATTCTGTAGCTGTGCAAGTTTTATAAAATGATGTCGACTTGCTTTTTTGGTTTTCTGCAATAGCTTATAGTCAGATTAATTAATATAAGAACTGGTCTAAAGTATCTCTTGAGCAACAATTAAGAAATCAAAGTTTTCGCAGATGTTGCTTCGCAAATGAAGTCGTAGAAAGCTCTAGATCTAGAAAGTCGATAATAAGAAAAGCCATCTGAAATTCTGTTATTCTCTTGCCACATTTCAAAATTTTAAAGGTTTTCTGCCACCTGTGTGGAACAGTTATGCCACATTCACGTCTAAGGGGCCGAACGTTTAACTCTTGAGGGGGGTGGGGTGGGTGATTTTGAAAAAAAAAAATAATGCAAGCGCTTGTTGGAAGAAAAAAATTGCTTGCAGCCCAAATGTAACAGAAAAAAAAAGAGCATTTAGAAAGGAAAAAAATATCCTGCACAGCTGATTGCTAGAAAAAATTTCTTGATGACCAGAAATCATCCACCAAACCCGTCTCAATAGTTAAATGGTCGGCCCCTAATGTGCTTCCTTGAAAACTAAAATTTCTAGATGTGAAAAAGAGAATTTTTATTATCAATTAAAGTTGTTTGATAAGGTGTGATGTAAAGATCACGTTTTGAATTTGTCGATGTAAAAAAGATCCTCTCTCTGTTAGTTAGAGTTTAGCAGAAAATAACAAATTGGGAAACCGAGTAACCAATCTGTTTAAATATATTGTCTTTCCGCTTCCCAAAAGTTTCAATCACGTTTCCTGCCATTTTTTACCGCGGAACACACCCCACACCTGTTTGTTATGATGAATTTCATACGCTTGGGTAAGTTTTTATTAGTCTTTAAGTTCGAAAAATTTAAATTTATCAAATATTACTTTGATACCTTCTGAAAAATCGATTAACTAGCGGAGATAACACCCACCCGCCCACCCTTGTTCTAGTCTACCTATGCATCCCCTTCTTCGCGTCAATGCTCAGTCGAATGACGTATGAGATAGTCTCCCTCGCAGCCGTTATTAGTGTCGTCACGCAACGCTCCTCCCCACGAAGGGCTCCTCACATTCGAACAACATTCCTTTCCGCGGGAGGAGCGTTGCGTGACGAGACTAAAAACGGCTGCAAGGGTGTAGTAATGTGAGAAGGATCGTGATGTCAATCGAAACTAATGTAAGAGTTGGGGAGTAACGAAGGGCTGAACAGAAAGATTGACTACAATCTTTCTTTGATTTCGCTATTATTTGCAGCGGTTGTTGTTCACTTTACTGAGAAGTAAGTTTTATTTTCAACACAGGTTTGAATTTAACCTAAAGGTTAAGTGTAGCGAGCTCGAACTCTTCGCTAGATCGAGCTGAAGTCATTTTCCCCAAGTGTTTGTTTTCCCGTCATTTCCCGTCGGTTTAAGCTAATTCTCTGGTATCTCCAATAGTATATCTTTCCCTTTGCATTTTAATTTTATTGGATTCTGATCTGTAGTTCATACTTTAGCGACGCCCTTCAAATGCAGAGCACTCTCGACATCGATCTTGGAGGATCTTGATAAGCGATCAGTCGGCGTTCAGTAACAGCCGGGTTGAAGTAGAAACTCTAAGCAACAGGAAAAGGAAAACAGTGATTGTTAAGTTAAGATAGCCTTTGTAATGGGAAAATTGATATGGAAAGTACGGGAGAAACTGTTTCTGATCGTGTTGACGTCAATCAGCTCTCGTCGTCATAATTATTCTGTCCGATAGTTGTTGAACGTCCAGTTAAAAGTTTTACACAATGAGCAATAAAAAATTAAGCATTTGAAATGATGACAAAATTTTCGCTTAATTCCACGGATCGTACTTGATTTTACCTGAGAGAAGTTAGAAATGAACTCGAAACCGCCAAGGTTTGTAAAATAACAAAATGAATGCATGTTCGATTTGATTCAGTTTATTACCCCCTTTATTCTTTTATGGGAGAGTTGGCTGTACTAAATGTGTTCTTAATCACTGTCCTTTCTTTATTGATAGTTATATATTTTTTCTTTTACCATTCCCTAGTTAGTTATACTTTAAGCATAAACAAAAAATTATTACCAATTCTCTATCATCTTTGAAATTATGTTTATTACACCAACCACATCATTACGTTACATAACATGTGCAGCAATTAACTGTTGGTGATTTAGATTTTATGCAAGACGTGTCTTGAATTGAAAATTGTGGTCTCAATAGCAGACAAACTCTGGCTGACAAACTCTATGAAAAGAAAAGAAAACAAGAAAAGCCCTCTTTTGATTTTTTTGTAATACAAACAATGAAATATGTAAGATAGAGAAGGACTTATCACATCAGTTTCTATTAAAGAACAAGGAACATCTTCTAATTAATTCACGGTGTCAGATGCAAATAAAAGTAACTTAAAGAGGATAAAATAAAATAATAGGTCTGAAAATAGCTACTTGCTCTGATTATTTTCAGCTTAAAAATCATTCATGTTTTGGTTTATATTATAACTGTCTAAGGTTATCGCATAAAAACATAACTAGCCATGCATCTGCACAAATGATTTCTTTCCTGTTGGATATTAATGTTTTCAATAAAAGTAGTCTGTATGTCCTTGTAAAATCAGCTTTGAGAACTCTGTGTTAAAATTCAAATATTTTTCTGGTTCACAATAGCCTTGCTGTTAACATATAGAACTCAAGTACTTGTATATGACCAGAAAAGAGTTAAACAAAAAGACTTAAGTGAAAATGTCTGACATGAAAATAAATAACTAGAGCTTTTACAGAGTGTTGAAAAGAATACTGAAGGGTGGATAGCTTCCAAAGATTACTAAGAAAAATAAATCATTCGCTTGGTTAATTTTTTGCCATTTTTGGTTCAGGTTATAATACCAATGAAAGCAACTTAGTTTAAGTTACTCACCTTTAGTGATAGCTTGTATTTTTGTTCTGACAGTTTCCTATGAACAAAATGGCATTCCTTTCTAATGAAGAATTAAGAAGAAAGGTGAAAACATCTTTTGGAAGAAAGAGTTTAAATCTCAAATGGCACTGTTTGCACGAATTTCCCGCAGCTGTGCTCGAATTGACTGAGTTGAAGGAACTCGACCTGTCATGGAATAAACTTACAACAATACCTGAAAATGTCGGAGAATTAAAGAATCTTACAGTACTTAACATGAGTGGAAACCAGCTGTCTGTATTCCCTGAAAGTTTGACACAGCTGAAGAAACTCAAAAGGCTGGACATCTTAAAGAACAAACTAACCACTATCCCTGATGCTATTGGTGAGATGGTGAGACTAGAGGGACTGGATCTGAGTTACAACCAGTTGAAAGTGTTGAGTCCAGCCATAAAACAGCTGAAGAAACTCAAAAAGTTGTCTGTGCGAGGGAATCCTTTTACAGTTGAAGGAATGAGAAGTGTTATGGAGCTGGAGAATAAGATTTACAGAGTATATTCAGATGTCCCAGGTGAGTAAAGGAAATTCCACTTCACATTAATGTTGTGACATGTGGATTTACTAAATAGGCCATTTGACAGTTGTGTACTTAGTTGCCAAGCCTTTGATCCAGAGTGAGGCTGAAGGTTACCTTGTTGTCATAGAGACCTGTATGTACTAAGCATGATAACAAAGTGATTTACATTTGAAAGGCAGCAAGGTTGGTATCTTAACAAGGTCAACCCTGGCCTCACTCCCATTCAAAGGCTTGGCAACCAAGCACACAACTGTACAATGGCCTATTAGTTCTAGTGGTTGAATTGCAAGTGGTTATGTTGCTTGTTACTGATAATTAAAGGCAGCTGGCAATTATAGTTCCATAATAAAGCCTGAGAAGAATATGAAGTAAATATATTGTAACAGTTATACTGTGTGATTGAGCATAGTTGGCATCACTTTAGAAATACTTGATATTTCTATTGGAAGTCTTAGATATATTTTGAGAAGCTTTATGTTAACAACTCAGCTGACCTTGAAATTTAAGTCCAGCTAATGTTTATTAGTATATGCTAAAACAGTGGATAGTGTTAAAGGCGCGCTCTGATTGGCTAGTCAAACTCTGAATATCCTTTGCTATTTACCTCCGAGCAACTCAGGAAAAAATGGCGTCCCGGTTTGCATCCGTGACAAGCCAAGAAATCACTCAAATTAACGAAGGTGGTGTATATTATCTCACTGTTTTAGTATATACTAAAACAACTATTCACCTCAGTGTCGGTGGTTAGCGGTGGATATTTTCCTTGCCGCTTCGCGGCTCGGTAAATATCCACCACTAACCACCTCCACATTGGTGAATAGTTGTTAAATATAATTTGATAGAGAATTGAGGAAGGATAAAGTTTCCTGCAAATAATTTTAAAGTAAGGAATTGTTGTTGGGATTTTTGCTGTCTATTTGACTGGACTTTAGGAATTAGGATTAAGTTTTTTGAAAATTGTTTCAAAATTAGGAATTTCCATAATTGGTTTATTTAAACTTAATATTTGATTTGAATTAAGAAAGGGTAAAGTTTATTACAAATCATTTCTCATTTAGGAATAATTTAGTTGTAATTTCTGCTTTCTATTGGATTGGAATTATAATTAAATACTCATAACTACAATATTAAGCTCATAAAGAATAAGAAAGATGGTAAGGTTTGAGCTTGATAAAGAAATGCAGAAAGATGTTTATTTGTCTAGTCACAAAGATGGGACAAAGAGAAAATTATTGAGTACCCATGAGGAATCAAACCTCTGACCTTCGGATTCTGACTCTGTGGTAAGCAAGGCCCATTACGAAGTTTGTATATGATACACGTCTTGCATACTGCTAAGATTGGCAGTGCTGAATCATCATAGTTTTGTAGAGAATAAGAAAGATGGTAAGTTTCACTAGACACAAAACATCTTTCTGCATTTCTTAACTGAGATCAAAGCTCTTGGTATTTCATTTCATTAATGGAAAACCCTAAAAGCCGAAATGGGGAAATAGCAGAATGGCGGAAATGCATGAATAATAATAAACCATTATGCATGTAAGATAGCTGCATTTTCACATTGTAAACCTGTTCAGTCGCATTTTGTTATGCTAAATTTGCCATGAGTTTTAGTTGCAGCATAAAAAGTCGCACAGCATGTGAATACTAACTTGACGTACAATATTACAGTAAACTATTGTAACTTTGATACATTTCCTGGTCACGTCTGCATTGATTTCATAAAACAAAAATATCTCAAATGCTTGTAAATGTGAGAACATGACAGGAACATTTTCAGGCTTCTCAAAATATAATGCTGTTCAGCCCCAACTCCAAACTTAGACTAGCGTGAGAGCAAGCCCACATTATGAGCCCTTCAATATGAGCGTTTCTTCGTCCATGAAGAAGTTTTGCGCATTGAGTAACACTAGGTGAAGAGGGGTTTGCAGGGGGTCACATGCATGGTCATTTCTCATGGTGTGAAAAGACAAAAGAAAGTTAGCTGAGGGAAGCCATCAAGAAGAATTTGAAGAATTTCTTTGCAACCTGGTGTCCAAAACACCACCATTCTCTTTCCCGAAAATAATATCCAAGAAGACCCTGGCAGATAGATCGTTTAGTTGTGCCGCCCCTAGACTTTGGAATCTGCTTCCTACCACAATAAGATCTATTTCCAGTTTAGATATTTTTAAAATTAGAATTAAAACTTTTTTATTTGATAGGGCATTTCATTCGTTACTATAGTTGTTATGATTACATTGCATTAATGATGAATTATTTTATTTATTTATTTATTTATTTATTATGGAATTTTAGAATTGTAATTTTGAACTTCTATTTTATTTTTGATTTAATATTTATTGTAAGGCGCAGTTGAATATTTTTATAGAAACTGCGCAGTATAAATTTAAATTTAATTAATTTAATTAATTCACCCATGAAATTTATGGCTTCATATCCGTGAAAGAAATGTTAACTTTCTGGACAAAAAAAAAAAGGCCATTTAACTAATCTGTCTAATTTGCACGGTGAGAAAAGATCCTGTCAGGAGAACCCCACTAACTCGAACATGGCGAACTCAAAACCCCCCGTTACTTGGACTTACTCAAACAAGACCCAATTTCCCTTGGATATGACCCCATTTTTTCAGATGGAAACGCGTACAATATTCAGATAATTTGCAAAGTTGGAGGCAATTTACTGCATGCTGCATGCAATAGTGATCCGAGTTAACCACCCTCTCATTTTTAGAAATTAGCTTTTCTATTACAGAAAGACAATTGCTGGTTTGAACCTTTTCCAACTCTATCTGATAAGGGTACTTCAAGTCTGGATTGATAATGATGAACAATACCATCCCCAGGGCCCAGATATCAACAGCCTTTAGGTCCAGTAAGGACAGAGCTGATCCGTTCTGGTAAAATCTTTCTGGTGCATGATAAGCAGGCATTCCAGGGGCAAGGTTGTTCATAACCATGTGACACACATTTTGTTTGGTTAATAGTCCATTTTACAGTTGTGTGCTTGGTTGCTAAGCCTTTGAATGGGAGGACATGAGACTAGGGTTGACCTTATTATGATACAAACCTTGCTGCCATTCAAATGTAAATCACTTAGTTATCATGCCAAGTAGATACAGGTCTCTGTCACAACAAGGTCACCTTCAGCACTCTGAATCAAAGGCTTGGCAACTAAGTACACAACTGTAAAGTGGCCTATTGTGGATAAGCTTTCTTCAAAATCAACAATTAAGCTTGCAAAGTATCAGCCTAGTTTGAAAAGCCTGGTCAATTTCTTGGCTGTCTTTTAAAGTGCAATAATGATGGTTGGAGACCAGTATTTTGGCAGGCTTTATATCACAGTGGATAATCCCAAGGTCATACAAATGTGCAAGCCCTGTTGCCATTTGGAGGAAGATCTTTTCTTGAAGAAGAAATTGGTTGATTGCCTTATTAATATGAATATATTGTGAAAGTCAGTCCGGACTGCTAACAATTTTTGAGCCACCAAAGGGAGTGAAGTTGAAAAATAAATAGTCAAGCAACATTGCACACGGTTCCATGCACACAGCTTTAAACCTAACAGTAGGTTCACTTTTACTTCCATGGAGTATTTTCACTTCTTTGAGAAGAAGACTCTTTTCCTTCTCGTCCTCACCTAATAGCTTCTTGATTATGACCTCAGAATTGTTTCACGCCATGCACAAGAAGCAAACCATAGTATCCTTGACTAAAGGCCTCTTCTTTGTCTGGCAACTGCTTCCATGCGAATAATGGTAAACCATGACAACCCAAAGATCCATCTGAATTACACTTCCCTTTCAGGAAGGGCAATTTAAACAACACAGAGTTGATGATGATAATTTATCTTTAAAGAAGAAATGTGCTGGAACAAATCCTCTCAAATATAGATTTTTTCACAGGATAGTTGATTAATGGAATCTTTTGCCCTTTGATACTCATAGAGCAGCAAGTGAAAATAGTTTTTAAGGCAGGTGTTAAGAAGTATTTAATGGATAATATGTCTAATTAATATCTTCCATGGAATTTTTATAATAATTATTTCTAGTTTAAAACAATGTAATATATTTTTAGCCTATTTAACTTTGGTGATCTGTTTTCATATGGGGTCCTGGACTCCTTTAAGGATTATCCATATGGCGTTTCTTCTCTTTTCACTCCTACTTTATAGCTTTATTTGTTTCAACAGAGCCATTAAATTGTAATAAATAAATAAATAAAATGATTTGCAATTTGTTGAGGAAGAGAAGAAGATTAATCCCCTTAACGAATTGGGGGAAAGAACCTTTTGCTTTGTTGAGGAAGTTTATTTCTTCAACTGATATGTAAGCTGTAAATTTCATAGTAGGGTGCTGGTGTTTTGGACACCTGGTTGCAAAGAAATTCTTCAAATTCTTCTTGACAGCTTCCTTCTGCTAACTTTCTTTTGTCATTTCACACCATGAGAAATTCCCACCTGCATGACCCCATGCAAACCTCTCTTCACCTAGTGTTACTCAAGGCCTAAAACTTATTCGTGGATGAAGAAAGACTTGTATGGAAGGGCTCCTAACAAGGGCTTGCTCTCACGCCAGTCTAAGTTTGGTCATGTGCATTATCGTCGTGGGGATGCATGAGCCATGGGCTTGGGTGTCTTTGAACAAAATTTGTACAACATGTCTTAACATCCGTTCTTTGTTTTAGAATTTGGGGTCATTTTTCGCAGTTCTGTGTTTTAGGATTTGGGATGATTTTCCCCCGCCCTGCCATTCTGCTGTTCCACTGTTCAGGCTTTTGGGGTCACCCATTTTTAATAGTCATTGTGTATGTGTTTACCAAACTCACCAATGCAGTGACTTTTACATGTATATACAATCACAGTTTCTAAATTTGTACATGATACACATATAAACAAATTGAATTATCTACTTCTACACCCCTGTAAGCTTGTTTCAGATTGTTTTTTAAGCTTATGAAAACAGAAAGTGCTTTTCCTTTAGGTTTAATATAACTATGACTTCATCTGATTAGACCTTCCTTTGGCTCAATCATGACTACTTTTTTTTTAATTAGACCTTCTGTATGAAGAAGGAGCAAAAGGTAGCAAAGCACAGTTGGCTTATAAAAGAGCTTTGAAAGATGGATGTGTAAAGGTTTACCGTGGTCGTATTATACTGGTTGGTCAGGATCGTGCTGGTAAAACCAGTTTGAAAAAGAGTCTCTTAGGCCTTCCATTTGACCCTAAAGAACAGAGTACTGAGGATTGAAGTGGACCCTTCAAAGTGTGAAATTGCTGTTGACCAAGCTGTAAAGAACTGGAAGTTGACAAGGGAGAGGAAACCAGGACTGTTGGAATGTTCAAAAGATGTAGCAAGGAATGTAGCTGACAGAAGGTGTGAACCATTTACAAAGAATTTCCACAGTGACGCAGTTGATGGAGGAAAACTATAATTAAAGGATAAAGTTGGAGATGTTTTCAAGTCAAAGCAGGTTTGAGAGTTTTGGAAAGTGTTGAGAATTTTATATTACAACTGTTTTTGCTTTAAGGAGGGCCAGAAGAGGAATGAAGGAAGAAAGGAAGGAGGAGGAGGAGGGAGTAAAGCAGCCAAAGCCTCATGAGAGTTAAACATGTGTATTATTTTTTCAAATAATGAATTGGAATGAAAACTTGATTTTCTTAAAATTCTTTCCTTTATGAAAATTCTAATCTGAAAAACACTTTCTTACATTTAAGTTATGTCTGCAACAGTCTGTTTCTTTAGAAGTTTGTTAAAGTGTTTAGATGACAGAGTTAAACATCTTATTTAGACAACAAGTGAGGAAGAATGGCTATAGTTATTATTTTTTTAAAATCTTGACTGAAAGCAAAACTTTTACCATAGCAAATAGAGGCATTTTTTGATTGTTCCCTTCTTCTCTTCTGGCATTTTTCAATTGCTTTTCCGGTGGTGTCTTCATTAAACTTTAAGGTATTTCCTTATTTTCTTTTTTTCAATAGTATAGCCATTTTTAGTGTTATCTATTTTTTAAATTGTTTTGTTCATGTAAATTTTTATACTCATATATAATTTACTCATTTTTGTTACAATATTGTGACTGAAAAATCCTTATGAAGAAGCTTCAATGAATGTATGTAATGTTATGTTATGTAACTTCAATCTTTTGTTTACCAAAGCAAAGCAAAACAAATTAGGCTGACTACATTGAATAACAAAAGCAAAAGACAAACTTTTCATTACACTTTTTTTTGGTGTGTAATGCAAAAAATGTGCAAAGGTTTTGCATGTGTGTTGGCTAAGTTATTAACCTCTGCCCTGTACTGTATGCGTTAATCTGTACAATTAAGTTTCTGTCTGACTAAGGGCTATACTACACTTGGAGTGTCAGCTTTAGAACTGTTTATTGTAACCACTTTACATCTTCAACTCAGTTGATAAAACTAAGTAGTCTTGTTATACCACCCCTTACTAAAGTAGTATGTTACAATATGTTATCAATAGCTCGTTATTTCATGAGTCACCTGACACTTGATTGTGATATAATGACCGCATGATTCTTCAGTGAGTGTATTGAGATCCTCACGTCATTCTTTAGACATGCTTGATCACGACAACCTAAAAAATAAAGCTTTGCTGTGTCTCATCAAGAACTGTCTCCTACATCTCCCGATAGTAGACAAACAGCACGTGTTACACAGTACAACAGCTTTTTTAGAAACTTACCCCCTTAAGATTATTGTAGACTGAGCTGGTCATAGTCTTTTAGCATTAAGCATATAATTTATACAATATACATAATATAATACACATATATCTAGGTATACTTTCAGTGAGCATATTGTCTTATCTAATTCTCCATTCAGGTTGAGGAGGATGACGGTTCCACAGATGTTCTGCAAAACAATGGCAATGAACATTCTACCGAATGCAAAGGTGAAAACATGCAAGCTGAGCCTGATGTGATAATTGATGTTGCTCAACCTCCTGATACTGTGAAGCATGTTCATCAGTGGTTGGAGTATGCCAAAGGCAATAGCATCAAAAGTGCTTTACTCAGAGAAGAATCCTATGTTATGATGGATGTGTGGGACTTCGCAGGGCAGCACCTGTACTATGCCAGCCATCCTATTTTCTTTTCACAGCGAGCTCTCTACATATTGGTGCACAATCTAAGCAAACCTTTGGATGCCTTAGCTGAGCCCTGCTTGAGACAAGGGAGTGATGATGTGAAGTTGGAAAACCCTAACCATGAAACAAACATGGAGAATTTACTGTCATGGCTGGCTACAGTACATAGTGTTGCCCTGGCTACTGATGACACAGATGATGATGCACAACCCAAGCTGCCCTACCTCCACTCCCCAGTGTTCATTGTTGGCACACATGCTGACAAACCAGTTGAAGACATAACAGTAGTAAAGAAACAAATAAAGGAGAGAATTTCTGGTATGGAATATGAGAAGCATGTGGTCAGACCCTTATTCTGCATTGACAACACCCAGAGACCAAATTTGATAAAAATATTAATGAAGAAGATTGGAAAACAGAGAGGAAAAGATAAAGCAGGTAAGATATTTGATTTCATTATAAAGGTAAATAATCTGATCCTACCAATGTGTCGGCCAACGTGCACACACCACTAATTTCATTTTGCATCCTTATAACCATAAGTTACTTCCAGTAATTGTTGACTTTATATTTGCATAATAGCCTGTTTTTGAGTCAATTCCAAGAACACTTGATTTGTAGCAATTTTTGTATCTGAAAGCCCATTTGGTAGATGGTTGACAAGCATTGAGCATACAATAATTATTAGCAGAATCACATTTGTTACATGTAATTCAGCAGCTGTGTTGTGCTTCATTATAATTCTGAATACACACAGATGGATGCACAGAACACTCTAGTGGGATTTGTAGAGGGATTAAAGGATACTGCCCTGGTTGAACGAGTTAGGACTTATAGTGGAAGAAAGTCAGAGTTGTTTTTTTATAACCTGCATACTGCATAGCTTTTGCTGATGGATCCATTGATTTCAGAGTATATGGAATAAGGAACAGAAGACCTAAATGTAGGGACTTGAAGAGATTATATTATCTTAGCTATGTTGTCACCCATAAAATCTATGCATAGCTTTTGCTGATGGATCCATTAATTTCAGAGTACATGGAATAAGGAACAGAATACCTAAAATGCAGGAACTTGAAGATATTATCATCTTAGCTATGTTGTCATCTGTAAAATCTATGCAATCATACAAGTATAATACTAACTTAATGCTCATTGTAAGCACATGTTTCTGTGTTGTATTCCTTTGAATTCCTTTCAAAATATATCCTGTAGAACAAGAAGGAAGAGTAGATAGTATAAATGAATTACAGAACACAATCCTGGAGGTGTTGAGGCAGGAGCCTTATATGGGGGAGAAAATACCAGTCAGGTAAATAAAAAGCACAATTTATATGGAAAAGTCCAGTTATGCACTTCAGAACCAATGTTTTCCTCAAACAGGCACAATAAAATCTTTAAATGGTACACAGTGTACTCAGCATAACTTTATGTACAGGTAAAGAATAAAAAATATCCTACCACCACTAGTTTAAAGTGATTTATGATTCTAAAAGATGAAAAAATGTTATTGATATTTGATAAGGCACAGTTCTTTGAATTGACATTGTTTGTTGCAAAAAATACCATGTCTGTTATATTTGAAAGTTGGAGACAGTATTAGGCAATACATGTATAAAAACTCGAGGACTTTTAAAACATTCATGTCTCAGTGAATATAAGACCCAACTTTATGCCATAATACAATTTATAGGTATTCTGTTGCTTTCTAGGTGGTTTTTGTTTGAAAAGGTGATTGAAGCGTTGGTGGCTAAACAGATTTATCACAGAAATCTGAAACAACTTGAACACTATGCAAGGAAAGATTGTTTCATGGAAGATGAAAAAGAGTTTGACGCCATGATCAGTTTTTACCATAGCCAGGGGATGATAATCAAGCACCGCAGTACAGTTTTACTGAAAGCTCAGTGGTTGATTGATCTGTTCAAGCAGCTGATAACCATACCATCTTTCAATAAACAGGTGAAAAAAATTACTTTCAGATTTTTAAGGCTAGCTTACTTGGAAAATGTTGTTCAATAATTAAGACTAACAGAAATCTAAGAGTGATACTTCTTTTTGGAGAAATAGATAATCTATGCAACAGCTGTGACTCTTTAATCTTTACAACTGTACATTTACCTTTTGCAGCTTTTCAGGCCATCAATTGCAAGATACTTGAATTGATTTCATAATTTTTATTTACACAAGTGATTACTTCTTTTCGCTAACACTAATTGGCCTCTGTCATGGTTAATAACTACTAGTATTCATCTTTAAGCGGCCGAAAATACAAAATTGCCCATTAAGAGTTTAATTTCCAATCATTTCGGCCTTTCTTATCTGGAATTGCTTTTTTTTTCCCTGTATTTTAAAGAATCCCCTACATGCTCAATACTGGCGGGAACTTGAAGGGAATGGCATCCTCAGCATGGAGCATGTTGATCATGTGTTCTCCAACTTTTTTGGACAAGGCATCATCAAAGAAGACATCTTAGACATAATGGAGCAATTTGGTTTGATCGCTAAGTTCTCAGTTTCTCCAACTGATGTGAAGTACTTTGTACCAGCTCAGCTGAAGTCATCGCCTGAAGAACTCTGTAAGATGAAACCATCGTCAGCAGATCCCTGTCCATTGTATCTCCACTTTGTCCATGGCTTTGTCCCTCATGGTCTCTTCTTACAGCTTGTCTCACAATCCATTCGTTGGTGTTCAAGGACATGGCCCACGCATCAACCTACCCTGTACGAAAATGGAGCATGGTTCATCATTGGGAAAGATATTCATGACTTTGTCCTCATATGCAATACAGGATTTGTGAAGGTAATCTTGAGACAAAGAACACAAAGTCATCAAGTTGTAGGACAGACCTCCGCCGAACTAGCAACTGTTGTTCGTGAATTTCTTGAAGACACCCTACAGAATTTGTCACAAGAAATGCCATACCTGAGGGGACTGCAGTATAGGCTGTGTGTTGCATGTCCTTACTGCCATCAAGGGGCAGAAGAACCACGTCGTGCATGCTCAGACCACGTTAAAACCACGTGCACACATGAGAACTGCTACCATCTCATTGATGCAAATGAAGGCAAAGCAGAAATATGTAAAAGAAAACTTGGGGACAAAGTACTTCCTTGCTGTGGATTGGAGAAATGGTTTTTGAAAAGAAGAAGGCAGGTATGATCGATTAAAATGATTTTTCAAGTGCAGATTTCTAGCCTCACATTCATCTTTGCAAGTTCTCTCCCCTGTTTTATTTGATTTGGAAATCAAATGTTCAGTTATCAGTGTTGAGAAAAGTAATCTTGAGGGTCTGTCTCTAGTTTCAAATATAAGTCAGAGAAACTTTATGAGAATGAAATTATTTTTGAAGTTTACACTTTTCTGTTTTTCCATGGTTAAGTACTGATCATTATATATCTAAATATATAATCACACACATAAAATGTTGTGTTATCTAATTGTCATAATCCTATATGACGTTTTCTTTTTATTTAGGGTTTATCCTCTTCAAATCTAGCTGCCAAACCTCACGGTGAAACAAGTGAAATTAATCCAATGAAGTCTGAAACGGCATTCAAGGTGACTCTCTTGGGCAGCGAGTGGAGTTCATCAATGGGAGGCTTGTCCACCCTAAACAGACAGCTTGCCATTCTGTTGGCCAAACATCCGCAAGTGGACGTCACTCTCCTTGTCCCACAGTTTGCCTGTTCTGAAGAAGAGAGGAGAATGGCATCGAGTCACAATGTATCCCTGAGAGAGGCAAAAAGACGTCCGGGCTATGCCGACCCCCTTGACTGGCTGGGTGCCCCACCGAGAGATCTTGCCATTGACATAGTACTGGGTCATGGAACAAAGCTTGGTAAACAATCCCAGTTTATTAGAGAATCGCACCAGTGCAGGTGGATACAGGTAGTGCATACTGCACCTGAAGAACTTGGAATGCACAAAAACTACCCCAAGGCTATTTCCAAAGGTCAAGAGAAGAATTTAACTGAAGTGGAGTTGTGTAAGTTGGCAGACGCTGTCATAGCAGTTGGACCAAAGCTAACAGAAGCTTTCTCCCCTCAGCTCCGCTCATGTAAGAGTCACGAAGACATCCTTCAACTGACTCCTGGAACTTTCCGTGAATACTCTGACGTAGAACATGCCCTAAAGGAGAGTAAAAAGTTCAAGGTACTGACGTTTGGCCGTGGTGATCCAGAGGACTTCAGCCTGAAAGGGTACGATATCTCTGCCAGAGCAATAGTTGAACTGAAAGACAGATCTTACTCTCTCATCTTCGTGGGTGCACCTGACGGTAAACAGGATGAGGTTGCAGCGAATTTACTCAAGAGTGGAATTGATAAAAGTCAGCTGACCGTGAGGAAGTTCGTACAGAGTAAAGAGAGATTGAAAGAATTGTTTTGGGAAGTTGATCTCTGCGTGATGCCCTCCAGAACGGAGGGTTTTGGTTTAGCGGCCTTAGAAGCTTTGTCAGCCGGTGTACCCATTCTTGTCAGTGGCAACTCAGGATGTGGTGAAGCATTGTGGACTGTACCTTCAGGCAAATCATTTGTGATTGAGTCTGAGGACCCCAAGGAGTGGGCAAAGGCCATTGCTGCTGTCCGGCAGAAGGAAAGATCAGACCGACTTTATGAGATTCAGCAACTGAAGACTTCCTATGAAGAGATTTACAGCTGGGAGAAACAGTGTGACATTCTTGTGGAGAAGATGCGGGACATAGTTCATGGTGAGAATGATTTGATTGTATTTCAAAGAGTGTTTTTGGGGGCTACTCGGCTTTTGGTCTTCTATAAATCGTCATGAAAAGCTGGGACACCATATAAAAAGAAACTGTTGAACCTGAATAGTAAGCACTTGTTTTATCCTCTTGTTAATTGGTGTAATATTGAAGAAGGTTTTGGATCTTTTTAGCTTCTAAAGGACGAGACACAGGATTCAAAGCTCAGGAGGCCGAAGATGTCGAGACGTCGACTGAAGAACTAGCAGTCGATTCATTACTGACTCCAAGTAAGTAACATAATACTTATAATTCATGGTAATTAATATTTCCAAATAAGTACAGACAGATTCCAAGATCTAACATTTCCACCTTTCTTCAGGCCAGCTTCGTCTTTTCAAAATAGTACTTTTAATAACCTTTTTTTTTTGCACTAAGGTAACATATGTTATTATTTATACCTCTGCAATCTTCGGTGACAGTCTTAAGACTTGTTTGAAAAAATTTGATATTCTTTTACTTCCGATCTAGACGGATGGCTTGGTGTTACATACTTTTTAATCAATTGAAGTCTTTATCCCATTTCACCAGGAAACAAACGTCAATTTCCTGATTCAGGAGGACTAAAAGCGTTCTTTTTCTTTTTCTCAAAAAGAAACCAGACTTTAAAATGCTGTTCCTGTCGAAACCAATTTAAGTTCTATTCACAATTCATTTGTCCTTCAAAAAGTATAGAAGTAGTCTTAAATACCTACGGGAGAAGAAATACATCAGTATCTCTTTAAAGCATTGAATTTTTTTCCAGGATTGAAAGATATGCTAGATTGTAGATATTTTTTGTCTCTACCTCTTCTTCTCTCGATTTTTTATGCAAAATTCGTCCACGGGCAAATAACGAACCCAAAAAGTCATTTGACTGTCAGTGTGTCACTTCAAGGCTCAGTTGTTGGACAAAAGATCGGTTGTTTGGTGGTTAAAGCCCTTCTTTCCCTTTTTAGTGCTCCAAGTTTCTTTTACTAGATTGGGAATTGTTATTTTTGAGCTGACAATTGTTTCGCTTCTTTCATGCAGTAAGATTGATAAAAACTTTGTGTCTTCTAGGTTCTCTCGACCGAATCATCCAGGAACTTCAGCAGATGCAACTCGATGCAAGCAAAGTCAAGAGCAGAACAGATCTGTTATTAGAGCTGAGGAATATTGCATCGGACAAGGGCTTCAAAATATCTGACAATCAAGGGTTAGGAAATTGCATGTTCTATGCCTTGTCTGAACAACTGGAAATTGTTAAAGGAATCAGAATCTTAGCTGGCAGATTAAGACAAACCTTGGTCCAGTACCTCAGGAGTAACCCAAAACTAGTAAGTTGATGTTAGTATGTTTATCAGAATATCTCACGTGATGTTCTTTAAGAGTATGATAGAGGTTAAGTGTGTATACAGGTCAGGGCCTATCCCAGTGTTCACAGCGTGAAGTGACCAGGAGTAGTGCTACTACTCCTGCACGGAATGATGGTCTTTCTAGGAGCTCTGATAGCAGCCAGCTTGTATCCCCTGATGGAAAGAGCCACTGAAAGGTTGAACTTTATTGTTTAAGAGACCACACAATGATGTTGGTTACAGTTGAATTCATTTGTTACTTAATATGGTCTCCGAAGTAGCAGACTTCTACGGTTTTAGTCATTTGAATATTCGGTTTGAAAAATGTCCCCCTTAAACATCCATCAGATAACAATGAATTTCAGTTATACTCTTAATGATGGATCTTTTCTAGCTGTTGTTTTTCTGCTGTTTGTAAAGCCTTGTTGTTCTACCGTAAGTTGCAACTTAAAGGTCTTCTTGTACCTGCGTTCTGATGAAATTACTCGATGACTCGTACTCCACGCGCTCAAGTTTCTATCAACAACCTTCTTTAAGTTTGTTTCTTGAACTGATATTCTTACAGCCGGATGGGACAGATCTGTTTCACTTTGTCCATGGACATCAAACATGGACTGAATACCTGACACACATGGAACAAGATGGCGCTTGGGGTGATCATGTGATTTTGTGTGCCGCAGCAAACTACTATAAAACGTGCATCCATGTGGTCAGCAGTCTACACCTTAGCAATGATGTAATCATTACGCCACATTGTCCAGTTGACGAAAGCAAAGCACTTGTGCTGGGACATATTCGTGAAGTGCACTATGTCAGCCTTCAACCCGCGCAAGGTACAGCCATTACATTTCAATTAGCAATTGTAGTCTTAATTTCATAACAGTGTATTTCGTCTAATGTGTTACTTAGCATCATAAATCTCCCTCTTAACTTTGAGATGACAGTAAATTCAGGCTTTACCCTCAGGGCTTTTTCTCCATTTTCCTCTTCATTCTCTTTCTTTGGTCATTTAACATACGTGATGACGTGGGTGGTTTTCATAAATTTCTTTCCAGTACTAAATGACGCTTAATGGCTCGACTCAGTTTGTAGAATCGAAGGGCGTCATGATTTGATGCAGTTTATTCTCCTTTGCTTTCTAATCGATCTTTTGTTTTTGTTGTTTTTACAGGTTAAAAGACAGGCTATCTACACAGTCATTATACTCGGCTCAGATCTCTGTAAAAGAAAAAAAAAACAAAAAAAACCTGGCCAGTGAGATGTGGCTAAAAGTTTGCCTTGGGCCTAAAGAAGAAACAAAGTCTCTCAGAAGTTTAAAAGTTTTCTTTCGGGAGAAGTCTCTCCCTATAAATTGAGTAGTTGTTACGGTGTGGATAATTCTTTAACAACTGAAAAGCTTGAAGAAAAGATAATACACCGTAAAATATTTCGTTACGTTACTGAAAGCACAAGAAGAAATTTTTTATTTACGTGCGCTTTAGACTGGAAACTGGAAAAGGACAGTGAATTTGAAAACACCCAACTTGAACAATTTACGCGAAATATTCTTGATATCCACGAGGAGCGATAGAGCATTTTTAAATAAAATTCAGTGTATGAAGTGAAGGTTTGAAATATCTTGTTGGTATGGTAGATTTGTTTGCCAAATACTTGCAGTGCTTGTATACGCTTCTTGTAAACGCAGCTGGAGCGGTTAGCGCTTTTAAGTTACAGTAATCACATAAATACTGATTTAAACAAATATGCTTTTTATGACACAATTTAAGGATACTAGCATTTCTTTTTTCCCAATACTCTCCTTAATGCAGCTTCTTTAATACTTATTGTAAATTTCTGAGAAAAAGAATCCAAGAATATCTACGCCTGTTCTTAGACAGCACCCGTGATCATAGCCACACCTTTGACTGGGTATGAGGGACCGGGAGGGAAGATAGAAAACATTTTGAAACGGAGATTTATCGAATGTTCAAGCTAAGTGATAGTTTGTTGACAGCGAAACTAAATTAGTACACCCCTTCCCCCTCATTACTTCCTCTTTTACCCTACCCTCCACCTCTCTCCCCTCATTAATCCCTCTCCCACCTTGCCCTCTCCCCCTCAAGGACTCTTGGCCGAACACTTGGTCAATTACTGTGGGTAAAGATAGCAACGATCAGGAGTAGAAGATCGATGTTAATTCCAATTAGTTCAAAAGCTGGAATATTCTTAAGACTTCAAGAAGACACAGAAGGTCTTGAAAGCGCCTCTATCAAACAAGAAATTATTTCAGAGCAGAAATCTCAAGAGTCAAATCGCAGCAATGTGTTCCCGATAAAAAACAAAGCAAAACTTATTCTTCCTCCAAATATAACTCCTGCAATATTTTGACACTGTATGTGTCATCGTCAAATGATCTGAGGATCTTGGTGTGGTTTGTAGGAGAATACAGGTCTGACAGACTGTAAAGGGGAGATCCAGCGGAAACTTAGGACCGCATATGACGATAAAGCAGCGTGCATTTTACTTTTTATACTTATTTCTTACCCTGAAATATTCGCGTTTTACTGTCAGTGATTTTCTCCTTATTGAGCGTCGTACTGTGTCCTTTAACAAATTGACGTCAATTTACTTTGACAATAAAATTATCATTTTATTAGGCCTGCTTATGCGGCTAAGTTTTTGGAAAATCACGACCGTGAACGGAGAATTTTCTTTTTCTTCTTGCTTTTCTTGTTTGTTTTCTTCCACATTTTTGTCCGTTTCGACCAATTCTTCAAAAGTTTCTGCTTGTATTCCAGTCATATAACTTGAAAACTATTAGTTGCCCATGTTTCTAGTATTTGCAAATGTTTCCCCTCGAATAAATTTTTCTCCGACAAATTGCTGAGAAACCTTTGTTGTGATGAATATCAAACGCTTGGAAGTTTTTATTAGTATTAAAACCGATTGAACTATCTTTATCAAATACTATTTGATACCTTTTCAAAAGCCAATTAACTACTTTACTTGTCCTTTGACGCAACACAGAGGCTACCTCCCCCCCCCCCCCCTTCCCCTGCTCTAGTCTACACATGTGCCAATCCCTTTGCGCCATCGCGTCATCGCGTGGTATGTCTGATGTGTGAGAGGTCGCACAAAAATGTGCGTTTGGGATCGAGTGACTTCAAAGGTCCACGCAGTAGAATTATCGATGATCTGACTTTAATTTCCTTATTTAGGGTTCGCCGAAATTGTCGTTTTACTTTACTGAGAGGTAAGAATTAGATTCAACACAGATAAGAATTTATCCTATTTGTAAAGTGTAGCCTCGCTAGACTCCTGAAATGCGAACACAGCTAACTCAACTGAGAACTCGTACTCTCTCCGTTCAATCAAACTAGCGTGATGATTTCCTCTGAAGTGTTTTTTTGCCGTCATTTCTCGATTAGTATATCATTTTAGTTAAGTCTAGTTCAGTAAATAACTTTCTTATCTTACATTGAGGGGGACCTATACGTAAAATTATAGATAAGCCGCTTAGTCCTCTCGTCTCTTAGATTTGCTTAGTTGTTATTGCCTTGTATATTGTTTATTCTGTTCGGTATTATTTTGTTGAACGTCGATTAGTTTTCAGTATTTCACAATAAAGCACAGAAGTATTTGAACTGATGACGATAAACCCGCAGGTTTCAAAGGATTTTACTTGATTTTATTTGACAGAAAGAAACTAGATTAATGCATGATTAATTTGATCATTATGAAGGAATTAGTTAGATTAGAAACTGAACTTGCTTTAAAGGCTGCATTCGTGATCGATAGATGATAAATTATCATTTCAACTCCTAAACCTTCCGTTCAATTAGTTGTGATTCGATCATCAACTATCTTTCTTAGTAAGATGTGGTAACAGCATATATTTGTGATGTGCAATTCAATTATGCTAACATTTTCAGTTCTTAGTACCTGTAATTGTAAATTGTGTTTTTGTTTGTGAATATTATTTTTCTCTTACATTTTCAACAACTTTCCTTGTCTAGTTCTAAGACAAACACACTCTTTTTCGTTAAAAGCCTGACGGGTTTTAAAATTGTTGTTTGATTTGAGTAAAGATTTTGATTTTAATTTGACATGTTATCAATCAAAGGTCAAGAGAGCAATGCACTTCGTTTTGAGATAGTCCTTGAATTTATACAATAAAATAAAGCAATTACATCTATTTAACTACAACGTTTATCAAGCTAACGTCTTGTCAGCACTTGGTTGAGTAATGTTTGACAGAGCTTGCATGTAATTTATCAGAAGTGAACCATAAAACATAAGTTTGAGGAAGGATTCTCTGGAAGCTTAGCTGTTGGACATGTCTGTATTCTGTGTTTAGTTTCACTCTTATTAAATGCAGTTTTTGTATTGCTTTTCTAAAAGCTTAGATTTAGAGTGATACAGCTTTCATAATTTGTTCATACATCTACCTAGCCTCAGGGTATTTCAAGCTACACTGATTGGATGCACCTGGGAAGCTAGCAGAGCACCAGAGAAGGATATGAGTTACTTCAGATGCAGTGCACATGGACAGAGCTGAATAATGAAATGCTACGTCAGCGGGTATGCGGTCAACAATGCGGGCTCAAGTGTCCTAGGTCTAAAATTTGGCGAAATTAGCGGAAAACAATAAGGGCTGACCTTTAAAACCGAGGAACTCTGTTTTCGTCAAAGGCACTTTCCTATTTCCAAAGGTTTAAAAGAGAAAATTAATTTTGAAAAGTTTTAGGGGGTGTACCAAATTTTTGGAGGTTGTTCTGTAAAAGAAAAGCGGCAAGGAAAACGACGCCTGGAAGCAACAGAATAGGAAATCAACCATGCAAATGACTCAAACTCCGTGTTTCCGCGGCAAAACCTGGCTCATGTGTATACGTTATTCAGCTCTGTCGTGCACATGCAGCAACTCTACTGAATTTCTTAAGAGCTCTCCAAACTTCCCAAGTGCATTCATACTCCAATGTACCATGCAACTGTTGGAGCTGCTGGCAACAGTCTTACTTTTTTCTGATTTTTTTTTTCCAGATTTCAGTTTATAGAAATTAGAAATGCATAAAATTAGCCATTTAGCTTGTGATTGACAGATGAAAAGTGACATTTTCAGATGGAAAGTTTCTCTCCTAAACATTTTGAATTCTGATATATGTGAATTATATAGGTTCTGAAAATTAAGTAGGGTTTTGTTGCAGTGAGACGAGTTTTTTAGTCATTTTTTTCCTCATGTACCTCACACTGGTCTTGCATCCAGTATATATTCAAGGACATAATTATTGGTAAATTATTTTGTTCCAAGGTGAATAATTTCATTCCTGTGAATGCTTTATTTGAGTTCTAAATTAATGATTATTTTTTACATGAATTGATCAATTTGCTATCATTGATAGATCGTGGGAGCTGTTGAAAAGACTAAATGTAGCACCATAAAAAAATTAACACAAATAACTATTAATAACTATTAACAGTGAACAAGATAATACCCACAGGTATCAACGAACGCTTTTCATTCCACTAATTTATTCATGTTTTTCTTGTTGTCATGTTCCCACCAATGACGTAGCTCCACTTTCTGTCTTAAAAAGCACACACAACCCATTATTCCTCTTTTCGCTCCGACGAGGGGCAAACGCTCGAAACATCAGCTTTTGTAATCGTTACGGTGGCCAATTTACCATTTCAACTTTGTTGATATATCCAAACTATTTAATACCCATTTCATTTGGAGCTTTCGACAAAGAGTGACACTAGGCCAGATACATCATGTGACAATAACGTTAACGATTTTTGTAGGTGCCAAGCTTTTGTGTTTGGCTAATTAGCTTGAAGTGTCTTTGTTGCTTTTGTTACCTTTGTCATAAGAAGTCCTTTATTGTAAGCCAAAACTTTTTCCCCATGTGATGAAGTTTTGGTAGCAGAGTGCCTTCCAAAGGATTTCAATATTACTTTATCTTTGGTACTGTTTTATCCAACCAGTAGTCAAGCACAAGTAGTATATATATACATTGTAGGAGCAGTCTTGATGTTGATGAGGCAAATTAACGAAGTCTGATCTCAATTTATCAGTACTTATGTGTTCTAGATAACTATCTCCAGTTTTTTATTTTTTTTTATTTTCTGTACCTATTTTTTACATTTTTGTTATGCTTTAGACACAAATATTTACTCACTTTTTTTGTATCAGGGATATTCATCACCTAACTTGGTAAATATAAAAAGTTCAGACAATGTTTCACATGCATGACATCTTAAATCGAAAATGATAAGGTTCAACTTAAAGTTGTCATTATACTCTGCACAAATTGCTCATAAATTGCCATTAAATTGGAATCATTAATACATCAGAAAGAAGGACCAACTAAATTAATTCTTGAAGAAGCAGAAATCTTTTTTAATTTCTTCATTCATTTAATTGCAAATAAAAACAACAATATGGCACAAAATCTCAGGTGAGGTCTGAGAAGCTTGGTCCAAAAATCCAGCTGACAGATGGAACTTACTATTTATTGCCATGTTTCCATAAATTTCTCACTTTTAAGTCTTAGGTTATTAATTTTCATCAAAACAAAACCAATCATAAACTTCCAATGATGCTTAATTACCGGCTGGATTTGGGTTTTTAATTAGAGTTGTCTATATTAATGTTCTTATTAAAGGAACATGGAGAGTTCTGTTTAAAATCAATTATATCTAGTAGTTCATAATTGCCATAAAAATTATGTCATTAACATGACTGTATAACTTAGGTAATTGTGTATGAAAACAAAAAATTATACAAAAAGATTAAGTAAAAATGTCTTGCAAGAAAATAAAGAAATAGAGCTTTCACATATACATCCTTTTAACTCAGAGTGTTTAAAAGAGAACTATAGGGTGTATATAGCTTCCAAAGATTGTACTAAGAGAAATAAATCATTAGCTTGGTTTAGTAAATGTTCGCTTTTGAACCTCATTCTAATGCCATTGTCGGTTCAAAGGTAATAATGCCAAAGTAAGTTAGTACGAGGCACTCACCTTTGATGACAGCTTTTATTTTTGTTCTGATAGTTCCATATCAAGGACATGGAATCATATTCAATAGAAAAACTGAGAAAGAAGATCAGGACACATTATG
Source organism: Stylophora pistillata (assembly GCF_964205215.1). Lineage (NCBI taxonomy): Eukaryota > Metazoa > Cnidaria > Anthozoa > Scleractinia > Pocilloporidae > Stylophora > Stylophora pistillata. The sequence continues at coordinate 33,592,475 of NC_142520.1, forward strand.
GAAGAAAGATTTTATGTCTGTCACTTCACAGTTTGTTTGTATTGCCTGCAGCTGTGGTGGAATTAACTGAGTTGGAGGAACTTGACCTGTCATGGACTAAACTTAAAACAATACCTGAAAATTTTGGACAATTGAGTAACCTTACCAGACTTTATGTGGAAGGAAACCAATTGTCCATATTCCCCACAAGTTTGACGGAGCTGAAGAAACTCAAAGAGCTGGACATCTCACATAATAAACTAACCACCATCCCTGATGGTATTGGTAAGATGATGGAACTGGAGAGATTGGTGCTGAGTTACAACCAGTTGACTGTGTTGAGTCCAGCTATAAAACAGCTGAATAAACTCAAAGAGCTGTACATTTCAGATAACAAACTAACCACCATCTCTGATGCTATTGGGGAGATGGTGGAACTGGAGGGACTGGATATGAGTTACAACCAGTTGACTGTGTTGAGTCCAGCTATAACACAGCTGAAGAAACTCAAGGAATTGCATGTGAAAGGGAATCCTTTTACAGTTGAAGGAATGCGAAGTGTTATGGAGCTAAAGGATAAGATTTACAGCATAACCTCAGATATCCCAGGTAAGTAAAGGAAATTCCTCTTCACATTAATGTTGCAACATGTGCATTTGTTAGATTGGGTCAAATGGTTGACTTGTAAGTGTTATATGCTGCTTGTTACTGGTGATTACAGGCAGCTAACAATAGTTGCATAACAAAGCCTGAGAATTAAGTAAATACTGTCACAGCTAGTGTATGATTTAGTAATGTTGACATCACTTTAGAAATTTATACATATGGCTTTAATTTGTATTGGAAGTTTTAGCTAAATTTTGAAAAACGTTATTTGGACAATTTGACTGACATTGAAATTTAAGTTCCTTGATAAGGTTATTTATCGCATGACCTGTCCAGCCCTGCTTGTGCAATTGATCCCATAGAAAATCATGGTGAAAGCTGACATGTGCAGGGCCTGAGGCAGGTTGATATGAGCAGGTCCACAAAAAGCCATCCAGCTCTGTTGCCCTCATTTGGCTTTGTTGCAATAACTCAAAGGAAAACAGGAAAAAAAGCCCAAGAAAATGGGAGTTTCTTATTCTGACTCAAAAAAAAAAATAAATAAATAAAGGAAAGGATTTCATTACATGGTCATGAGGCACGGACCCTTGCTGCACTCAGTCTGTACTTCGTAACCTCAAGCGAAATATTTGCCTATCTGGCTCTCCCACTCAGTCAATTAGTACATAATAGTTTAATCGATTTATGGGGAATTGATGAAGGGTAGATTTTATTACAAATTATTCTATAGTAATTATTGTTTTGAGTTTTGCTTTCTATTTTAGTGGAAGTATAAGAATGGAGAAAATTTATTGTGAGTCGATCATTTCACAGTTAAGGATTTTTGTTTTCATTTTGTTTTCTATTGAATGGAAAGTGTTTAAAAATTGAAAAACTAAGCTTACATCATATACAACATTTTTAGACTTGTATGATTTGTGAAGTACTGGGAATAAAACTAATTTAATTTACTTTTAGCTTATAGACTGATTTCTGATTATTATATAGGTACCATATAATTCATTGAGTCAGTTTAGTATTGGTGTATATGTTTACCAAACTTGCTTATGCATTTAACTTCAGGAAAACACTATTAATATTTATTGTATAATTTTTAAATAGAGGCCTAGCTTAGTCTCTAACTTTATTCATGCCTCAAGAGGCATTTAGAGAAGTTGATTTGTTGGCTTATGTCCTTGCTTTTGTCAGATTTTGTTGAAATTTATTGAGGCAGAAATTGCTTTTCCTTTGGCTCATGACAATTTTTTATTCAATTAGTAATGGCACAAGGACCAGCAGCACAGCAAGCTTATGAAGAGGCTTTGAAAGATGGATATGTCACAGTTTATCGTGGTCGTATTTTACTGGTTGGTCAGGATCGTGCTGGTAAAACCAGTTTGAAGAAGAGTCTTTTAGGCCTTCCATTTGACCCTAAAGAACAGAGTACTGAGGGGATTGAAGTTGATCCTTCAAGGTGTGAAATTGATGTTAACCAAGCTGTAAAGAACTGGCAGTTTACCAGGGAGAGTAAACCAGGACTGTTGGAATGTTCAAAAGATGTTGCAAAGATTGTGGCTAACAGAATGTGCAGAGAACATATTTCTCAAAAAAAATTTTCGAAGGAAGACAATTTAATTTATGGAGGAAAACTGGATTCAAGAGATGAAGGTGGAGATGTTTTCAAGTCAGAGCAGGTTTGAGAGTTTTAATTATGTCTAGATATTACTCTTTTCGTTTTAGGGAGGGCCAGAAAAGGAATGGAGGATTACAAAGGAGGAGGAGGGAGGAAGGCAGACAAAGCCTCATGAGAAATAAACATTGTGCATTTTAATTTTTTAAGAGAATGAATTGGAATTGAAACGTGATATTTCTTAACATTCTTTTTTTTTTCATGAAAATTCTAACCAAAAAACACCTTTCTTACATCTAGGATGTGTCTTTAATGGTCTGTTTCTTTAATTTGGATGTTTCAAAAATGTTTAGATGAGTTTTGAATCTCATTTACAAATCAAGTAAGAAAGAGCTTTGCAAGTACTTTTATATAAACATCTTGACTAAAAGCCAAAAATTTTACCATAATAAATAGACGTCCTTTGATTGTTTCATTCTTCTCTTCTCCTTGCATTTCTAGTGGTGTCTTCACTCCACTTAAAGGAACTTTGAAATTTTTTTCTTCCAATTGTATGTTCATTTTTAGTTTAATTTTTTTTTTGTTTTGTTTTGTCCATGTCCATGTCAATTTTTAAACTCTTAGTGGCTGTAAAATCCCTATGGAGGAGCTTCAGTAAATGTATGTGTGTATGTTAGGTAACTTCAGTCTCAACAAACACTTCATGGTTGGGATGATGTGCTCTTCTATGTCTTTATCTGTGCAATTAAGTTTCTCTCTGACTAAAGGCAGTATTATGCTCGAGATGTCAGCTTCAGAACTCTTTACAATAGCCAAATTACATCTTTAACTCAGTTGATAAAACCAAGATATCTTCTTATTCCTCCTCACTAAAGCAGCACAACAGTCTTCTAGCTCCAGCCTGACAGAGTTTAATTTGCTCCTTGATTTCTTCATGGAAATGTCAGCTTGAGAAACTCTTCATCAGGTATAAAGGCTGATAGTTTCTAAAGAAACTGTTTGAGGCTGCGTCGGTGGGGGTAACGAAATAATTTGGAGATATCAACAAAATTGAAATGGTAAATTGGCCACCATAAAGATTACAATTTCTTCATCAGGTAGCTTATTTGCATTGTCAACTCAGTTGATAAAACCAAGTTATCTTGTTATACCCCCTCCCCTCCCCCCCCCCTTACCAAAGCAGCAGCTTATTTTTTATGGCTACTGCCTCTTGCTGGGTGAGTCAGTGTAACAATAGACTATGAACCACTTCTTAAACCACAATGACTTCTGCCAAGTTTTATCCAACATTCTTGAAATTTATTTGTTTTAGAACATTTTCAGTCCTTCATTGGTTGGTGACTTTGAATGTCACTCAAAATTAGTATGTGATCACACTGTTTCCCTCTGCTACTTTTTTTTGTTTTGGCCAGAGTACTACAGAAGATGATAAACATCTCACAATAATTTCAGGATGATGCATGAAAAAACAAAGCTTTACTTTGCAGAAATGCCTTAAACGGTATGATCAGTGTATCGTAAAAACTGAAAAGAAAAACTTTTTTTTTTTGAAAAGAGAGAGCCTTTAACCATTTGAATCAGCGAATTATGCCCAGTAGATCCGAAGATATAATTTTTTCAGTTCTTGCTGTAACACCATAAAAGATAATAAACATTATCTCCTGATAATGTCGCAGTGGCATCTCCAACACATGATTGAAAAAAGATGTTTCCAGGCAGAAATGTCTAAATAGGTTTGATCTACACATCATGGAAACTTTGAAGAAAAATTTTATTTATTTGAAAAGAGAGCATTTACCATTTCAATTAGCAACAAATGGTTCAAAGAGCCACTTAATTTGTGAAGTGAGCCAGATCCGAAATACAATACCTTGAGTTTAATGGGGTGACCTGGGGTGACCTGGGGTGACCCTATTTGATGGAATGATGGAATGGTGGAACAACAGAGTGGCAAAATGTCCTACAATGCAGAATGCCTAGTTGTGTAAAACAAGTCTCTCATAAAATGGAACTGCAATAAAATAAGAAAATCATTTAAAATTAACAGGCAAAATTGAAATTAAAAGAAGCCTAGTGTAATCATTATTGGAGCCTTGAGGATAGAGCAATAGAGGAACAGTGAGGTTGTTGAGCTAACCCATATAAGTTGTCGCTACTATTGATATTGTTATCATATTATTATACTATATTGTTGTTAATATATTATTATTCTTTACCATTTAATTATTGGTTGAGTGTCAATTAGTCACTATATTCTTGAATCATCTCTCTCTTGTGGAACAGGGCACTCATAAATGTGTGAGATGTAGCAGCAGTAGCCATATGTAGTCAGAACTGCTTATTATTATAGAAACTTACCCCCTTTAAAACTGTTCTAGACTGAGCTGATCATAACTTTTTTTTAAAATTAACATTTAGCAGCCAGTTCATAACTTTAAGCTTTGGTTACATCAGTATACGCACTTACAGCGAGCATATTATCTCCTTTAATTCTCCATTGAGGTTGAGGATAAAGAAGGTTTCACAGATGTTCTGCAAAACAGTGGAAGTAATCATTCTACTACTGAATGCAAAGATGAGAACTTAATACAAGCTGAGCCTGATGTGATGATTGATGTTGCTCAACCTCCTGATACTGCAAAGCATGTTGATCAGTGGTTAAAGTATGCCAAAGGCAAACCCATCAAAAGTGCTTTATTCACAGAGGAATCCTATGTTACAATGGATATTTGGGACTTTGCAGGGCAGCACCTGTACTATGCCAGCCATCCTATCTTCTTATCACAGCGAGCACTGTACATATTGGTGCACAATCTAAGCAAACCTTTGGATGCCCCAGCTGAGCCCTGTGTGAGGCAAGGATGTAATGATGTGAAATTGGCAAACCCTAACAATGAAACAAACATGGAGAATTTGTTATCATGGCTGGCTACAGTGCATAGTGTTGCCCAAGCAACTGATGACACAGATGATGATGCTCAACAAAAGCTGCCTTATCTCCGTCCCCCAGTGTTCATTGTTGGCACACATGCTGACAAACCAGTTGAAGACATAGCAGTGATAAAGAAAAAAATACAGGAGAGAATTTCTGGTATGGAATACGAAAAGCATGTCATCAGACCCTTATTCTGCATTGACAACACAAAGAGACCAAGTTTGATCAACAAATTTATCCAGAAGAGTCGAAAGCAGAGAGGAAAACATAAAACGGGTAAGATGCAGACTTCATGTTGTATCCTTCACCATATGTTACTTGCAGTAATTGATGACTGTATTACGAGCCTGTCTGTCAGTCAGGAGTACCAAGAACACTTTATTTTGGTTGGAAAGCATTATAAGCACACAATATTATCTGACTCACATTTGTTACATGTCATTAAACATTATTGTGTTGTGTTTCATTAGAATTTTAAAATTTGGTAGAATGAGTTAAGGCTATGAGTGAATGCAAGTTAGAGTTTAGACTAGGTTTTTTTTTTTTTCATTAGTTGCATTCTTCTTAGTTTTCATGCAGCTACTTTATATATACTGGCAGCACTTTACTGGGTCCTATAAATTTGGGAGTTTGAAGGAAGGAACACAAGAGCTAAACTTTGGGGAGTTGAGAGTCTATCATTTTGGCTATGATGTCAGCTAGAAAATCTCTGCAATCATACAAGTGTAATAAAAACTATATGCTCATTGTAAGCACATGTTTCTGTGTAATATTATGCATTAGATCCCTTGTCTTAACATATCCTGCAGAGCAAGAAGGAAAAGCAGATGGAATAATTGAATTGCAGAACAAAATCATGGAGGTCTTGGGCCAGGAGCCTTATATGGGGGAGAAAATACCAGTCAGGTAAATAAAAAACACTATTGATTTGGAAAATCCCCAGTTAATGCACTTCAGGATCAAACTTTTACTCAAACGGCCATGAAAGTTCTTTGAATATCTAGCAGATTGCAGGATAACTTTATATGCATGAACATGTAATTATGAGCTCAAAATATCTTACCTCCACTGGTCTAAAGTTCATCAAAATTCTTAAGAGGCCGTGACTGTAAATATCGAGAATCGCTGGCCAGGCTAAAAAAATCGAAAATCTGATAATTTGCCTGGAAAACCCCTTTAGGGAGATATGTTAGAAAAAATATTTCAAAGATTGAAAAATCAAAAGTCGGGGATATTTTTACTTCAAAGTATTATTAATTTGATTTCTATTTGTAGCATTTTAAGCAGCTTTGGTTTAATTTTAAAATTCGCATGATTTTTTAACAAAGTGCTGACAAACGCTTGTTGCAAAAAGCGAAAAATCGACCAACTTCAAGCCTTCAAAACGCTTCTTGGTATTACTGTGTGATGGATTACTGTGTGATGGATGTCCTCCCCTGGGGTGGGATGGGTGGGATTTAGGGCGCACTTAATTTGGAGCCTCGCTCTGTTGTGCGACCCTCACCACACTCTGGTGAAAGTGATTAAATGTGGCATGATGTCTAACTACATGCTGGCACAAAGTTTGGTCCTTATACTAAAATAATATAAAAAAAAAATTTTGGGTAATTACGAAACGTGCCGGCAAAACATAAAGCTTTGCGATGCACTGTGGCCAGAGGTCACGAATTTGTATGATGCAAATCAGTTGTAGAAATCGTACCGCCTAACGGTTCTGGTGTAGGAAGGGCTCTTTTCACGGCTAAAACGTAAAATTTACAAGAATAATGATCAGTATTTAATAGCGTTTAATTCTTTTTTAAGCCAATGAGTTTTTTGTGTCATTTCTCAATACTGTCTTGACGAAAAGCAAACTGTTTCAATTGCGTGACAATTGTCACGTTGGATCACAGGTGAAGTTGCCGAGTAAAGCAGACACGATCCTTTTTTCGGCAGCGCTCCATTCGAAAACATCCAGTCCTATATATCTCGTTTTACATTATTTTTAAAAATTCTTTTGAGTCTTTGTCGAACAACATCCAGCCGGCCTGATCCTGTCTGACTCCAGGCTGACTGCCAAGTGCGGTTCGAAGAAGACTTTTCATTTCCGGTTTGCGCCATTAATACGGAGACCGCGGAGCTATGGGGTTGAGTGGGCTGTAGCCCCACCAAGAACATTTTATTATTATCATTATTATTTATTTAAATCTTTGTGGTAAAAAAAATTGACAAATTTTTCTTAGGACTGAAGCGCGTTTCCAGTGATTTCAGAAGCTCTAGATTTCAAACTTTGCGGGGGGAGCATATCCTAGGACACCCTATCGGCAGTCTTTCTCTACTAAGAAAGGCGTACTAAGAAACAGACAAAAGGAGGCTCTCCTCGGAGGGGAGGCCCCAGGACCCTCAAAGATAAGCTGGTACCAATGAGCTCACACTACGCCGGAACTACAATAGCTCCTCCGATCCAAAATATGCTCCATGGCCCCCGTTTTATATCAACGTTCACATAAAACTCAATTTTTCGAAGCAGCCTTTTGCCATTTGATTTTTAAACTGCACTGCAAGAGCAGCATTTAACAAGGTCTTCGAGCAGAGCGATGTAAGATGTCTTTTTTCTCTGATCAACCCCAGGGGGTAATGCAAGATTGAAATTCTCGCAAAGGAGTTTTAATATGCAAGTTTGAGATTTTTGAGTGTTACTCTCGACCATGGAACAGATGTTGCACCGTTGGTAATGAATAGGGTGAGTTACATTTAACTGCTTAAAGATAGACTCCTTAGCATTTGACAAATTAGATTCTTCCAACCAGATCTTGCTCAGTTACAGCTTATGCGCAGTGGGCTGTCTGCTGTTTCACTTTTGCTGCCTTTCTGAAAAAAAAAAAATTAAGCTACTTGTTGAGTTGTCAAAACTCAGACACTCTGAACAAGCGCTCCCCGTTCGATCCTTTTGCTCTTCTCATTTCTGTTGCAACCACTTCTGCGTCGACCTTTTTGCCACTTTCTGGTCCGATGGTAAATCTCGCAGTCAGATACTCGTTATTTGTATTTTGACTCGCCCTACGGGCTCGTCAAAATACGGCACAACTCGTAAAAATAGCCGGCGATACTACACAACAAAACGTCTAATAAGATTTAGTATATACTAAAACAGTGGATAGCGTTGAAGGCGCGCTCTGATTGGCTAGTCAAACTCCGAATATCCTTTGCTATTTACCTCCGAGCAACTCGGGAAAAAATGGCGTCCCAGTTTGCATCCGTGACAAGCGAAGAAATCAGTAAAATTAACGACGAAGCAGCCCCTGAAAACCCAAAAAAAGCGACTAAATTTGGTTTGGCCGTGTTTCAATGTAATGGTTTAAGTTTTTAACCCGGAATTTATAGATAAAAACCAATGAGAAAGGTTTTGTTTACAAATGCAAATTAATCTTGCGTAACCTCACTTGTTCACTTCCGCGCTTGAAAATGTTGGAATCGGGGTCATTCTCGGTGTAAAAACCTGACGAGGGTTTCTTTGTTTCATGAGGTATTGTTTTGCTGTACGCTATTGTTTATAATGTTTTGTTGTCTTTGTTTTACGTCACTCGTGAGCTTCACAGGTTTTTACACCGAGGATGAGCCTGGAATCGTTGCTGGAATGTATGAATTAAAATCAATTTTTGGTGGTGTATATTATCTTACTGTTTTAGTACATACTAAAACAACAATTCACCTCAGTGTCGGTGGTTAGCGGTGGATATTTACCCCGCCGCTTCGCGGCTTGGTAAATATCCACCACTAACCACCTAGCCACGTCCGCTGGTATAGACTATACCGGGGATTGTGTGACACGTCCGGCTGCAACGCACGATACTAACCACCTTCACTTCGGTGAATAGTTGTTAAATATATATATATTTCTCCTACTAAAGCAGTGTACGGTTTGACTGCACCTACGCGACCCAACTGTGACGAGCATTCCAGATTCTTTAAAAACAAAACAAGATTGTTTTCTGTTAATTCCACGATCACCTCGACTGGTTGTCGACTTGTGACCCGCTACTTCTGCTGGAATGCAACATCTAGTCTTGCCTGTTCTCCAGCGATGACCGCGCGCGTCTCTGTGTTTAGGGCATACCGTCATATGCAAATGACATTTCTGTGCGATGAAAACCCCTGTTAAATTGGTAAATTAATGCTGTAGAAATGAATAGTCCGAATGTATTCATGTTGTAATCGAAAATTGTAAATCAAAATGATCTCTGTTAACCTGCCCGTGTAAGTAACGATTTCCTTTCGTTGTTGACGCTTTCAACATCCGTCAAAATGTTACAACCCTTCGAGTGAGCTGTAACATCCCTAGTACAGTCTTTCAGTTCGACAAGATCGGCCGCGTTTAGATAGTCAGAACTTGCACCACAAGCCCCCCCCCCCCCCCCCAAGAAGAGAAGCAAAGCTACAGAATGACATCATTTTCTTTTCGTGCTCTGTGAAAAACCTAGCACGTGTTTACCTTTAAGAAAGAGACCATGATTGCATCACAGAGAATTGCCGTGACATAAGTCCTTTTTAACAAGTTTTACGACAGGAAAGTGGCCATTTTACGAAAAAGATAAGAGTAAAAAAAAAAGTTGGGCTGTTATCTTGAGGTCAAAAACTACACAGCAAAAGCTTTGTGTTGCGTGACTTTGTTTACTCACATAACCGTTTTTCAAGATATCCAAGATGTTTAAGAAGAAATGTCGCAGTTGCAGAAAACGTAGCTATTCAACTAAGAATAATGTCGATAATAAACACCTAATCAACCAAAATGGTGAACTATACAGCGGCCCTTATCTATAGTTAGGTGTAGGTAGTGCTGTTGAAATAGAGTCAACAATAACTGTCTTCTGCAATTCAAATTAACAGAAAATTTCGTATCTACGCATCAATTTACAGCCCTCTTCAGCAATGTCTAAAAGATTTTTTAACCATCTCTAACTATCTTGTTTACTTCGTAGCTCTCAATTACGATTTCTACAACTTGATTTGCATCATGCAAATTCCTGACCTTGGCCATAGTGCGTCGCAGATTCTTTTATTTTGCTGGCACTTTTCTGCATTGCCCAAATTTTTTATTTCATATTATTTTCGTATAAGGACCAAACTTTGTGCCAGGATGCAGTTTGACATGATTTCTCACATACCAAGACGCGTTTTGAGGGCTTGAAGTTGCTCGATTTTTCGCTTTTTGCAACAAATGTTTGAGAGTACTTTGTTACAAAACTATGTAAATTTTAAAATTAAACCAAAGCTCCTAAAAGTACGATAAATAAAAATCGAATGGATTGTATTTCGAAGTAAAAACACCCCCGATTTCTTACGAAACATCCTCCTTCAGTACTAGCACTCTAAAGTTGCTCAATTTTACTGTATTTTTTGCATAATTAATTTGGTAAAAGTCCGAATTTTCGTTTTTCTCCATTTTCTCGGAAACATTTGATTTTTCAGACTTTGAAATATTTTTTTCTAATATATCTTCCTGAAAGGGTTTTCCAGGCAGATTATCAGAATTTCGATTTTTACAGCCTTACCAACGATTCACGATATTTACAGTCAAGGGCTCTTAAAACATCAGAGTGTTTAATTAATACACAGTAGTCATTTTATTGCAAACAAAATAAGATCTAATTCGCAACATTGTGACAATATTGTACTATTTTTAAAAGGTGTGAATGCCTGACAGATATTAAAAAAGGCACAGATCTTTGAATTGAGATTGTTAATGGGAAAAAGATAACAATGTTAGATTTTTCTGAAAATTTGGAGGTCTAAGGCAATGGAATTTACAGCAGAAGGCTACAAATACATAATAACATGTCTGACTGAAATTATGACCCAGTTTTTTGCCTTAAAACAGCTTAATAATTTTGTTGTCTTCTAGATGGTTTTTGTTTGAAAAGGTGATTGAAGCTTTGGTGGCTAAACAGGTGTATCACAGAAATCTACTACAACTCAAGCATTATGCCAGGGAGAAGTGTTTTATGAGGAATTCAGATGAGTTTGACTCCATGATAAGTTTTTACCATGGCCTTGGGATGATAATTAAGCACCGCAGTACAGTTGTACTGAAAGCTCAATGGTTGATTGATCTGTTCAAGCAGCTGATAACCATTCCACCTTTTAATAAAGTGGTAAGAAATATTTCAGTTTTCATTATATTGATAATTATGGTAAAAAAAGAAAAAAAAAATTCTAATTTTAGACTGAAATATGATTCAGAGGCTTTATTCAAGATGATTGCCAATACAATACCAGTACATGTTTTTTAATAGTAGGCAGCGGTGTCTGTTTGTATTTTGGTGACTAATTATTGTATGGTTTTGAAACTTAAAATATTGTCTATGATACACTTTTATGGATATTGTATATATTTATGTAACAGACTTAATTAATGTTATGGAAATGCAACTGTGCCAAATCATCTACTGCATGATGCCATGGCTCCCTAAGCAAAAGACAATTTTGAAGGGCCTCTTTTTTTACTTATTGATTTAACACCCTTTACCAAAATGATTTTTAAACTGATGCTCTTAAAATTCACTCAGCTGTTGTTCTTATTTATCATGTCAATCAGCCAAGAAACCATATAGTAACTATCAGAGTGGAAGGCAGCAAAGCATTCGATAACGTTTTTTATTCTGTGCCAAAAAAAATCCTTAATAGCAAAAGTACCAAGTTAGGTTAAAATGGGAATTTGTCCATCAGAGTAGTCACTTTACTATTCATTGCAGGAAAGGGTTAAGTTTTTTCTGTTCGGTGATATTCTGTTATTTCATAAGCTTGATTATCTATCCCCCATTTGGTTTTTAGTCTAGGTTGCCCTAATGTAGGTACATGCACTAAAAAAGTATTTTCCTTAATTACGCACAGTCTTTGAAAGTCTTTACATATGTAACCACTCATTTTGCTTGATTTTCAAAATTTCCTCCATAAGGAATTTTCTTGCTTTGCAAATTATTTCGGAATTGGCAGATTGGAAACGCATCACCACCCGCTCGCGTTTAGGATGTTTGATAAACGCATATTAACTGTAGTAATTCAACCCGACAGTTATAATCCCCCAGGCTGCCTTGCCTCCACTGATTCTTGATTATGTGAGCAACCTTCAGTTTTCTAGAGCTAGTGCTATAATTCATGTTTTGTAGAGTCCTAAGGATGCTAAGTACTGGCAGGAATTAGAAGGAAGTGGTATCCTTAGCATGGAACACGTTGATCATGTGTTCTCCAGTTTTATTAAGCAAGGGATCATCAAAGAAGACATCTTAGACATGATGGAGCGATTTGGTTTAATCGCCAAGTTTTCAGTTTCCCCACCTGATGTGAAATATTTTGTGCCAGCTCAACTGAAGTGTCCACCTGACAAACTATTTGAAATGAAACCTTCATCAACTGATCCGTGTCCATTGTATTTCCTCTTTGTCCATGGCTTTGTTCCTCACGGTCTCTTCTTACAGCTTGTCTCGCGATCCATTCGTTGGTGTGCTAAGAAATGGCCTGTGCATCAGCCTACTTTGTACCAAAATGGAGCATGTTTCATCATTGGGAAAGATATTCATGATTTCGTCCTCATTTGCCAAACAGGATTTGTGAAGGTAATCTTGAGAAAAAAGAAGCAAAGTCATCAGGTTGTAGGACAGGACACAGCTGAACTAGCAACTGTTGTTCGTGAATTTCTTAAAGATACCCTACAGAAACTGTCGCAAGAACTTCCCTACCTGAGGGGTCTGGAGTATAGGCTGTGTGTTGCTTGTCCGTACTGTTATCAAGTGAAAGAGGAACCACTTCGAGCATGCTCAGACCACATGAAAACCGCTTGCACACACGAGGACTGCTTCCACCTCATTGATGCAAATGAAGGCAAACCGGCAATCTGTACCAGAGAACTTTGGGATGAAGTACGTACCTTCCGTGGGCTGGAAAAGTGGTTCGTTAGAAGAAAAGGCCAGGTATTACAAGTTATTTTGATTTGTTTCTGCATAATTTATGTTTCTCAAACTCCGGCTCAAATTTCCTATTGCTCTATTCAATTCTCCTCGTTTGAATCAAATGGATTGTAGTCAGTGTGGGCAACCTTAACGCGGTTGGTTTGTCTTCAATTTCAAACATAAGTCAGAAATTCGTCTCCAAGATATAATTCTATTGACTTGATGTAGTTATCTCTCTGTTATACCATGTTGATGATTTTATCATCATAAACTTTTAGGAGTGCGCCCGAAATGTTTATGATGTAATGTTAGGTAAGTGATAGGACCTAATGTGACAACTTAATTTTGCCCAGGGGTCATGGTCTTCAAATGTCACGGCTAGATCACAATGTGAAGCAGCTGAAATTATATCACTGAAGGTGACCCTCCTGGGCAGTGAATGGAGTTCGTCAATGGGAGGCTTATCCACCATAAACAGACAACTTGCCATTCTGATGGCCAAACGCACGCAAGTGGACGTCACACTCCTAGTCCCACAGTTTGCCTGTTCCGAAGAGGACAAGAGAACTGCAAGAAGCCACAATGTTTCCATCAGAGAAGCAGAGAAACTTACAGGCTACAGTGACCCTCTTGACTGGTTGAGTTTCCCACCAAGAGACCTTGTCATTGACTTTGTACTGGGTCATGGTGCTAAACTTGGTAAACAAGCCCAAGTTATCAAAAAGTCGCACAGTTGTAAGTGGATTCAGGTAGTGCACACCGCACCTGAAGAACTTGGAATGCACAAGAACTATCCTAGGGCCATTTGTAAAGGTGAAGAGAAGAATTCAACGGAAGTGGAGTTGTGTAAGTTGGCAGATGCTGTTATAGCCGTTGGACCAAAGTTAACAGACGCTTTCGTCGCTCAGCTTCGCTCATGCAAGAGTCACGAAGACATCCTTCAACTGACTCCTGGAACTTTCTGCGAGTTTTCTGACGTAGAACAAGCCCCAAAGGAGAGTAAAAAGTTTAAGGTACTGACGTTTGGCCGTGGTGATCCAGAGGACTTTAGCCTTAAAGGCTACGATATCTCTGCCAGAGCAATAGTGGAACTGAAAGATAGATCTTACCACCTGATCTTCGTGGGTGCACCTGACGGTAAACAGGAGGAGGTTGCAACGAATTTGCTCAAGAGTGGAGTTGATAAAAACCAGCTGACAGTGAGGAAGTTCGTACAGAGTAAAGAGAGATTGAAAGATTTGTTTTGTGAAGTTGATCTCTGCATGATGCCCTCCAGAACAGAAGGTTTTGGTTTGACAGCATTAGAAGCTTTGTCTGCTGGTCTTCCCATTCTTGTCAGTGGCAACTCAGGATTTGGTGAAGCATTGTGCACTGTACCATCAGGCAAATCATTTGTGGTGGAGGGTGAGGATCCTAAGGAGTGGGCAAAGGCCATTGCTGGTGTCCGAGAGAAGGAAAGATCAGACCGACTTCATGAGATTCAGAAACTGAAGACTTCCTATGAAGAGATGTACAGCTGGGAGAAGCAGTGTGACATTCTTGTGGGGAAGATGTGGGACATAGTTCATGGTGAGAATGATTTGATTGTATTTCAAAGAGTGTTTTTGCTGGCTTTCGGTCTCTTACTAAGCGTTACGTAAGGCGGAGACTTAACGTAAGGCGGAGACTGAATAGTAATCAGTTGTTTTATCCTCTTGTTGATCGGAGTAATATTGAAAAACGGTTTCTTTCTATGTTTTTAGCTTCTAAAAGACGAGACACAATTTTCAGATCTCACGAGGCCGAAGATGTTGACACATCAACCGAACAACGAACACTTGATTCATTACTGACTCCAAGTGAGTATCAAAATGTTAGTAAAACATGGTAACTGACATGCCCAAATAAGTACAGACAGGTTACAAGTAGATCCAACATTTCTCCTTTCCTTAATATCCAACTACAGGCCAGCTTGTCCTTTTGATAAAGTTTTGCACTAAGGAGACGTATGTTATTATTTATACCTCTGCTTCCTTCAGTTATAATCCAAAGACATGTAGACACAAATTTGATTTTCTTTCCCTTCCGGACTGGGCGGATAGCGTGGTGTTATTTATTTCTTTCGTCAATTGAAGTTTACATCCCATTTCACCTTGAACAAACATAAATTGCCTGAAACAGGGAGACTGGGGACGTTCTTTGCTTTGTCTCAAAACAAAGTCATAGTTTGAATGCTGTTCCTATCAAAAGGTGTTTATGTTCTATTCAGAATGAAGTCGTTATCCGACGAAATAATGCCGAAGTAATCATATCTTAATAAGGTAGAGGAAATATTTAGGGCCAGTTAATTATACGAGGTTTAACCTTAACCGCAGTTTTACGCAAGCAGTGGGCCGCACGTATTTCTATAAGAGGTTTGTTTTCATTAGATAAATGTCCTTCCACTGCTAGCTTTCAGCCATCTCGACACTGTTCACTAAAATTAATGTTCAGATAAAAGACTCAGCTCAATTTAATATAGTTTAGAACGCGGTTTTGTTAAACAACGGCTGAACTTTGTTTAAATAACTGGCCCTATGGTTCTTTTTCCAGTTACACATATCTGTAAGAGTGTCGTAGACCGTGTCGTAAACTTTTCTTGTCTGCTTCTTCTCTCTTGATTATTAGCGTTTTCGTTCGCACATAAAAAAGTCAGTTGACTTCCAGTTTATCGTTTCCAGGCTCAGTTGTTCGACAGAACACCAATTTTTCGGTGGTTGAAGCCCTTCTTTCCTTCTTATTATCCTAGTGTTTCTTACTAGATTGGAATTGTTTTTCTCCAGCTGACGATTGTTTTGCACCTTTAATGCAGTTAGATTTATAAAAACTTTGTCTCTTCAAGGTTCTCCTGATCGAATCATCCAGAAACTTCAGCAGATGCAACTTGGTGCAACCAAAGTTAAGAGCAGAACAGATCTTTTATTGGGGCTGAGGAAGATTGCATCAGACAAGGGCTTCAGAATATCTGACAATTAAGGATCAGGAAATTGCATGTTCTATGCATTGTCAGAACAATTGGAAATTGTTAAAGGAATCAAAATCCCACCTGGCAAATTAAGACAAACCTTGATCCAGTACCTCAGGAGTAACCCAAAACTAGTAAGTTGATGCTAGTATGTCTTAACGGCCCATGTCACGTGCTCTTATTCTAAGGGTATGATGAAGGTTAAGTTTGTATACAGGTCAACTGTTGAACACCACTAGAGCCTATGTTAGTGTTTACAGCGTGAAGTGACCAGGAGTACTGTTACTACTCCTTTAAAGTGCACCTAAACCCAAAAATTTTTTTTCGCTTAACGAAATAAGTTTATTTTTTGGAGTATTTCTGTGCAAAAATTTTCTGCTCAAATCTTTAATTTTCTGTGCCCAGTCAAAATACGGAAAATCGGCCGCCATCTTGCCCCGCGACCGAGTTTAAAGAGGAATGGCTCTAGCGGGTAATGTGACGTCAAATCGAAGGTTGTCGTCGATATTGTCCGAAATATGCCGACTAGGTGTGTTGTATGAGGAATGTATGAAGCGCGATACCCTCTTGCAAATTTCGCACGTTGCTACATCCTTCTACAACACACTTAGTCGGCATATTTTCGGACAATATCGACTACAACCTTCCCAAACAAGTGAAAATATGTGAAATGCAGACTTTCGTGTTCTCGATTTGACGTCATATTACCCGCTAGAGCCATTCCTCTTTAAACTCGGTCATGAGGCAAGATGGCGGCCGATTTTCCGTATTTTGACTGGGCACAGAAAATTGAAGTTTTGAGCAAATAAAAAAATTTTTGCACAGAAATACTCCAAAAAATACGCTTATTTCGTTAAGCGAAAAAACTTTTTTGGGTTTAGGTGCACTTTAAGGAATAATGGTCTTTTTTTAGGAGCTCTTATAGCAGCATGTACCCCTGAAACTGAAAGGGTTAACTTACCTATTTGAGAAGCCACACAGTGATGTTGGGTACAGTTGAATTCATTTGTTACTCAATGTCGTCTCGAAAGTAATGGTAAATTGCTAATTAAAGGTCGTCACGCACAATTCTGATAAAATTACTCCAGGACTCGTACTCCACGCGCTCAAGTTCCCATTTTGAACTGATTTTCTTGCAGCCGGATGGAACAGATCTGTTTCATTTTGTCCATGGACATCAAACATGGACAGAATACTTAACACACATGGAACAAGTTGGCGCTTGGGGTGATCACGTGATTCTGTGTGCCGCAGCAAACTACTATGAAACGTGTATTTGTTTGGTCAGCAGTCTGCCCCATAGAAATGATGTAATCATTACGCCACATTGTCCAGTTGGCGAAAGCAAAGCGCTTGTACTGGGACATATTCAGGAGGTGCACTATGTCAGCCTTCAACCCGCTCAAGGTACAGCTCATGACATCACAGTTAGTAATTGTAGTCTTATTTTCATAACTGTGTATTTCGTTTAATGTGTTACTTGCGGTCATAAATCTTCTCAACTCTGAGACGACATTTAAGTCAGGCTTTAACTTCAAGGCTTTTTCTCCATTTTCCCATTCATTGTCTTTCTTTGCTCGTTTAACATACGTGATGACGTGGGTCTCTCCTGTACTAATTGACGCTTAATCGCCCGCCTCAATTAGTAGAATCAAACGGCATTTAATGCAGTGTACTCTCCTTTGCTTTGTAATCGCACGGTTGTATTTGTTGTTTTTACAGGTTAAAAGACAGGCTATCTACACAGTCATTATGCTCGGTTCAGATCTCTGTAGAAAAAAGAAAAACCAGCCAAATGAAGGTGTGGCTAAGAGTTTACCGTGGACCTACAAGAGAAACAAAGTCTTTCAGAATTGAAAGTTTTTCTTTCGATACAATGACTAGATGTCACGGTGTGCATAATTCTCTAAAAACTGAAGGGCATCAAGATAAGATAATTTACCGCAAATGATTTCGTTGCGTTACTGAAAGCACAACAGGAAATTTTAATTAAGGTGCGGTTTAGAGTGGAGAAGGACAGTGCATTTTACTCGAAATATTTTTGTTATCCAAGAAGAGCGATGAAGCATTTGTAAATAAAAATCAATCTCTTAAAGTCGAGGTTTGAAATATTTTGTCTGTATAGTAGATATATTTGCCAAATACATGTAGTACTTGTATACGCTTCTTATAAACGCTGCTAAAGTGTTTAATGCTTATAAATTATGGAAATACAGAAATATTGAAACAAATCTGCTCTTTATGACACGATTTAGGGATGGTGGCATTTCTTTTTTCCCAATACTCGTCAGTGTTGTTTCGTTATGACTTGTTGATCGTTTTCACTGTTACGCATCGAGAGAAATTAAAGCTATCCAGTGGATAAGGTTAAGAAATTGCAATGTTATAAGAGGTAGGTTATTATGGGTTAAGGAAACACTTCTCCAAGTTTTAGGTCTCTTTGTTTTGCCAAACCTAAGATATTCCTCGAAATGTTTTGCGCATATTTACAGAGCCCAGTATGGGGCAGCTAATTGTTGGTGGCTATCTTTGGTCCACTAACATGGCGGCCGGGAAATAGTGTAAGCCCACTGATTGTCTAAACTAAACCAAAAAACCCCCCATCCACTTAAATCTTTTATTTTATCAAGGTTTGGTTTCTTCCTTTATCTCCCTGCTTCTTTTTTCGGTTTTTTAAATCTACAACGTCGTATTATTGGCCGGCAAATGTGAGGAAATTTCCATCACCAGATCATGAAATTCATAAACAATTTACTGGAGAACTTTTATTGTTAATAGCTTTGCTTTAAGTTTCCAGTATCAACTACAATGTAGCAACAGCTTTGAATTGAAGTTTCCTTGATAGTATGACGTAACCTTTTGTCTGAGTATCTAACAAAAATGCTTTTTATACTAATGAATGTAATGTCCCACCACAGATCGACATTGCTGCCATTTCATGAAACCTTTTGACACATCCGTCATTTCAAGAGTTTATAAGAACATTTTTCTTTTCCAAATGTTACTAGCCCACTCTAAACTTCAAGAGCCCGTGATATTTTCGAAATTGGTTGTTTAGTGGCTAGTTTAATCCAGAATTCAACGGAAAGGCCATAGATCAAACAGGCACATTTTTTTGCTGATGGCAACGATACCTTTGTTTATCACAAGTACATCTAAGAAATACATAGCGTGTTTTTTTTTTTTCTTTTCTTTTCTTTTTTTTTAATCTAGAACAGACTGTCAAGGCGTATGACATAAATTCTCATTACAGAAACAAAGGAAATGTAATTCTGTAATTCAAATACTAAAGCAATATGTATAACTCATACATTAAAAAGGACCATTTCACAAAACTAGCAATACCTTTTAACAACTGTCGTTAAATGAAATACTTGTAAATACTTCGTACTAATTCTGTGATATAATTTACAATATTACACATAAAATTACGACGTTGTCGTGGCAGCTCATTTGGTTTTTCAGTTATTGTACCAATTTGCAAATGACTATTTGCAAATGACTTTTTTCATTTGTTGTACCAATTTGCAGATGACCGAGCCCTTTGGCGAGCTAGGGAAATGATTTCCCTCACCAAAGGGGCTCGGGAGAGATCTCAACTTCGACAAATCGTGCCTGCCATTATCCGGCTCCCCATCTTAGTCTTTATCATTTGACAACACATGCTCGATATTAAGATTATAGTGACGTTCGAAAAGTCGTACTGATTCTAGACTGTTAAAGTGTAACAGGCGTCTTTACTGCTTGACCTCAAATCTTCAGTGATCTCATTGAACATCGGTAAAGGAGTGAAGATTAGTATCAAAGGATTGATATGAACGAACAGGCAATAGTCATTTGACTTTTGAACTACACAAAAGATCCTTTTTTTTTCCCCCAAGGATCAGGGCGCTATAATGGAGTATGTATTGTACAACAAAAAACATAGAAATCACAATGGCCAACCAGAAACGAGGAAAATTTACTTTTAAGACAACGAAAGCAAGTAAATAAAGCCAAACTACCTATAGTTTGTATCTAATTGGTTGAGTGGTGCGAGTTTTCTGGACCAATCACAGAGTGGAGCAATGCCAAACTCATGCCATCCAGGAATACTTTCCTTACTTAACGGACAGTTGCTCTAAACATCATTCGGCATACGGTCTAAGCTTGATAAAGAAAAAAAAACCGGGTTTCACTCGTTTAAATTTTTAATTTCTTACATCAGACCGAGTTTGATCGGAATCCATTACTAAAAATGTAACCTGTGATACGGTTTGTACAAAAAAAAATTAAAAAACATAATTTTTCCTACTTTTGATCAGAAACAAATTAGAACTTTTTTGGCTGAGTAGAGCTGAGAGTGACATTTGTATTTGAGGAGATATTAAGTAATTGAATAGTCTTCATGTAATCATCATTATCAAGTCGTAGTGAAATAGAAAAGCCAAATGGCTGGATGTTGATCAAACATGAAAACTCTAATCAGAAAAGAGTTTTGAAGGCCGATAACTTTTCACTTTAGAGATGCATGGATTGATATAAAATTAACAAATGGTTAACACCAAAGCGTACACTATTTAGTTATGGATGCACGCGGGAGGTTGCTAAGCACGAAAGAAGCGTAAGAGTCGCTCGAGGCGATAGCCGAGAGCGACTCTAGCTTCTTGAGTGCTTAGCAAACCTCCCAAGTGCATTCATAACTCAATAGTGCACGCTGTGGTGTTTACCATTTGTTTTATAACATAACATCGATACATTGTAGTTAAAGAAATCCCTTTTATTTAACAAATCTTACGTGACCAGAAAATACAAGCGCGCGTGGAAAAATAGTCTTTGCATTTGCTCACGTCAGCAGCGTATACCCATGGGCAAATGGGGGACGCTAAATTGACTAATCAGAGCGCGCGCTTTACTTAGGTTGTGTTATAATTAACAATTATTCCACGAGCGCGCGTTGGATATGAGATGATAGATAGCCAACGAGGCGCGTAGCGCCGAGTTGGCTATAATCATCTCATATCCAACAAGCGCGAGTGGAATAATTGTTTTATTAAAAACGCCCTCAAGAAATTATTATTTTGTGAAAAGGAACCGGATTTTTTAGCTCCCTTTTGATTTTAAACTGATGCGTACGCTTACCATATTTGTAGATTATGGTATATTGGCTCATATACCATAATGGCTAAGCCAATAAAAAGTCTTGAATGGCATTATCCAATGATCCAGTTTTTAATAATTAACAATTATTCAACGAGCGCGCGTTGGATATGAGATGATAGATAGCCAACGAGGCGCGTAGCGCCGAGTTGGCTATAATCATCTCATATCCAAAAAGCGCGAGTGGAATAATTGTTTTATTGAAAACGCCCCCAAGAAATTATTATTTTGTAAGAAGAAACTGGATTTTTTAGCTCCCTTTTGATTTTAAGCTGACGCGTACGCTTACCATATTTATAGATTATGGTATATTGGCTCATATACCATAATGGCTAAGCAAATAAAAAGTCTTGAATTGCATTTAATATTTATTTATTTATTTTAAATATTTTTTTTTATTTACTCAAATTCAATTACACAGATAATCAAAACAAAAACAAAAACAAGGAGTTAAATATATATACAAGTATAAAAAAGAGATATCTGAGTAATTAGGCCAGTTTATACAGAATTCTAGATTCCTTATTTTAAATAAACTGTCTGTGATAAAATACAAAAAAATTAAAAACTAACTTAGACAAATAGCAACAACAATACGTAATCAAAAATTATAAAAATTTATCCTTACTTAAGTTAAATTTACTGATATAAAACTGATTCACTTTCTTACTAAACAATGATACTCGATCAATTGTCCTAATAGCTACAGGCAGGTCGTTCCATAAATCCACAATGCGATTAAAAAATAAGAATTTAAAAACATCGGTTCTAAAGCGACCCTTGGCAAGTATGGCTTCTGTGTTCCTCATATTGTATTTATATGATTTGAAGCTAACATATGATAGGACGTCAAAATCAATGTGCCCCTTCAGACATTTAAAAAAGAAACATAAATCTAACACCTCCCTTCTAAACTCGAGAGGCAAAAGACCTAATTTTAGTAAACGTTCTGGATAAGTTAAATCACATTTCAAGATAAATTTGGTGGCACGCCTTTGAACACGCTCAAGGGCCTTAATTTTTGCTTTAGTATAGGGAGACCAAACTTGAGATGCGTACTCCAGCTGCGGTCGTACCAACGATTTATATAGAATCAACATAGTTTTTTGGTCGCAATCAATGTTGCACGTTCTATAGATAATACCCAACATCTTATTTGCTTTACTTATAGCAAAGTCAATGTGATCGTTCCAGGATAAATTTGAAGAAACATGAACGCCTAGATCTTTCTCAGTTGAAACGACTGCAACCTGTGACCCACTCAGATTATATGATGTGTGCATAAAACTCTTTTTCTTTGTCACGATAAGGTGCTTACACTTATTAGCGTTGAAATTCATCAAATGCTCAGACGACCAACCAGTTAAGCTTAGCAAGTCTCTTTGTAGTTGAACTGCGTCAGCACCGTTATCAATAACTCGATAACACTTCATATCATCCGCATAGAGTTGGACAGTAGTCTTAGCATCCGTCACACTTGGGGCACTGTTAATATATATTATAAACAACAAGGGTCCCAGGATAGACCCCTGGGGCACACCGGATGAAATAGGTAGTAAAGAAGATGCTCGGCCATCTATAACTGTCATATGCAAACGATCTGTCAGATAACTTCTAAACCAAGATAGCAAGTTCCCTCTTATACCAACGCCATACAGTTCCCTTAATAAGCAGTTAAATGATACAGAGTCAAATGCTTTACTGTAATCCAGAAATACTGCATCAAGCTGTTTCTTCTCATCAAGTGCTTTGGCAAAGACAAATGTAGATCTGAGAAGACTTGTAACACATGAACGTCCTTTGACAAAACCGTCTTGTAGATGGTAAAGTTTAGGCTGGATAAAGGGAAAAACACATGAAAAAACGCACTTTTCAAGGACTTTGGAGATGATACACAGTAATGATATCCCTCTATAGTTTTCAACCATTTCCTTGTCACCAGACTTAAAAACTGGAACCAGATTAGCCACCTTCCACATTTTTGGAAAACAACCACTACCGAGTTGTTTGTTGAACAAGGTACAAAGAGGAGATGAAATCGAATCTGCACACTCTTTCAGTAGCCGAGATGTTACACCATCTGGACCGCAGGATTTACAGATGTTTAACTCTTCCAAGAATTTCAAAACAGTAGCCGGAGAAAGTTCGATGTTATTCAAGATATCGGCACCAACATCGAAGTCACCAAGAAAGCAGTCTTCATGCAAAGGGACACAGTCATCACCCTTAAAAACTGAATTAAAATAGTTGTTAAATAACTCAGCTTTATCCTGAGCGTCAGACACATTAGCTCCATTGTATCGGACAGAAGATGGAAGTCTTTTGTTCTTATATTTGGATTGATAAAAAGCCCAGAATCGCTTGGGATTCTCTGTCAAAGTAGATGATAGTCCTTTAAAGTACTGTTTACGTTTCCATTTGATGAGGGACTTGAGTTCCGCCCGACACCTTCGGAAAGTTGCCCAGTGATAAACAGAGGAAGACTTTTTAGCTTTCTTTCTGAGTCTCTCTTTCTTTCTCACAGCTTTCAGAACTTCTGCGTCAATCCATGGAGCACTATTAGCCGATCCAACTTTTATTTTAGGAACACAATCGTCTACAGCTGCGAGAAAGAGATCCAACCACTTGGCGGTTGAAAGTTCCATGTCATCTTCCTCATAGGCTAAATCCCAAGGTACAAACTTTACGAGATTTCGTAACTCAGCAAAATCAGCATCTTTATAATTATAAACGTAACGCTTAAACGCTTTAATGCGTTTCGGTGGTACAATAATTTCAAAAGTTATAATCATATGGTCTGAGGAAAATTCCCCAGAGAGACTTTCGATACGCCTGACATGTTCTGGGACCGAAGTGATGAGCAAATCAAGCGTTGTCGCTCTGTCATTAGCACATCGTGTTGGTACATTAATCAACTGAGACCAAAAGCAGTCATATAGGCATTCAATAAATATGGAATCAAAATTGGATGATGAAGTGTAGTTGGACCAGTTAACATTGGGAAAATTAAAATCTCCCAAAATAAAAATGTTGTTTATTCCAGTTCGATGAACATTGTAAAAGATATTCACAACATTCTGTAGATATCCAGAGTCCATATTCGGTGGTCGGTAGAATACTGCAATAATCATTTTGGAGTTGTTTGTATCTGATATTTCACATACAACAACCTCAACTTCATCCATTTCAAGATCACGGCGGCGAACTGATATAAAGTCAGACTTAAAGCACAACAAAACACCACCACCACGTTGGCCCTGTTGTCTATCTCGACGAAAGATAACATAATTTGAGTCGAGAATTTCAGTATCCATTATTCTCTGATGGAGCCAAGTTTCAGTAATAGCTACAACATCCACGCCTTTAGTTCTAACAAGATCCTGAAGTTCACCAAGCTTGTTGCAAATTGATCTTGCATTTAAAGAAAGACAGCGAATAATTGACTTAGACGATTGTTTATCAGAATAGCGAGCTTGCCCAACTGCACGTGGAGGTCCAGGATTAGATTTTATGTCGCCAGAGAGCAATAAATACTCCGTATTAAATGTAGCACAAGTATTTGAGTAGTAGCTGACCCTAGCCGGATGAAACCTCCTTCTCCTCGAGCGTCTTGACCTTTCAAGATCAACATGGCCGCCACGTGGTTCGTAGGAGAGCGTAATTTCATCTTCGTACGCCCAGAAACGTGTTTGAGAGTTACTGACAACACCTTCCGAAGAGACGTAAAGTTGGCTGCAAACGGAATAGCCATAATGAAAAGTCACAGGCCTTAGAAAAATGCAAGAAATAACAAAAATAGCGGAGCATACAAACGCGTGACCGATTAGGTTGTTGCGTGACTGATTAGGTTGTTGGCCATCTGTACCACCTCCCCTCCCATACCGTCGAGCCCAATTAATAAATTACCGAAAGAAATGATGGCTAACAGTAAACCAAGTGAAAAAATAAAAGAGGTGACGTTTCTTTTTCACAGAGGGTAAAACGATTAAACAGTTAAACTTTATTTGGCATTTTAAGTGAGTGCTATCAGTCAATTAGAATGCCAATCTGTGAGATCTGCATTCTAATGTTCTAATGTCATCTTCACCACAGTAGATAAAGTTATCTTACTCCAGTAACGTAATGGTCACCTGACCATGACCAGCGGTGTTATAACAACATTCATTGTCCTGGTTCTTTCCACTGTTGTAGGAGCCTCTTCCACTCCCACAAGAATCATCAAAACCATCTCTACTGCTTCCCCCAGAGTACCCTCCTCCTCCTCCTCCTCCTCCTCCTCCTCCTCCTCCCCATCCATAAGCTCCACCTCCTCCACCAAACCCACCATCGGCAACGGAACTAATCGATCTGCCACCCACCGCTCCCTGAATAAATCCCTTACCGTCTTCTCTACCATTTCCCTTGGTTCCACCAAAATTCTTTCCACTTCTTCCACTGGAGTAAAACCCGCCACCACCACCACCACCACCACCACCTGAAATATGAGTATATCTTATGAGTTAGAAAACAAAAGCGAAACTCTGTTCGAATGGGGTGTTAACCCATTCGATTTTTGGAATTTTTTTAACCGTGTTCTATCGTATGGCCATACCTTTATGTAATGCAGTTTAATTTAGCCGCTATCCGTGATGTTTGATATTTGCATATAGCTGCTGTAATACCTGGTTGTATAATCTGTTTTATCTTACTTTTCCCGTCTCCAAGATATCATGAGTTAATTTGACACGTTACCTAAACCTATATTGCAGGATTATGGCTGATTATTACATGACCTGGCAGCCCCGCGCACGCAATCTTATAAACAAAAAGACGAAATGAGAGCTGACATGTATACTGTGAGGTTTTTGTTCTGACTAGAAAGGAAAGTTTTTACTGTAGAATCTCTTTGGTGGTTGTCCCACGTGCGCTCATATATCGCGTCTGATCATAGTTGAAAACAAATTTTGAAGTGGTTATATGATAAAATGCTTGTAGCATACGTTTGGGACGGGAAAATGTTTGGCTCTCGGTCCTGATACACAGACCGAGGTGCAAGGAATCATAACGATATTCTCTTACCTGACCATCCATTATCAGAAGTCTGTGCACCACGTCCATTGCTCCCCCTGACCATGATTTGTATCCAGGGTTTCCTGTTGTGTTTTTGCACTCCTGCTTTTTCTCGCTGAAACCAGGTTTACAAATGCACTCAAAGGAGCTCTCGGTGTTTTGACAAATTACATTTTCACCAGTGCAGTTATGGGCATTTGTAGCGCACTCATTAATGTCTGAAATCAAATTAAGGGAAATTCGATCGGAGTCTTTTAAAAAACAATAGGAGGGGATGGGTGGGTGGGCTCTCTGTTAGGTGCAGACTTGCGAGGAGCAAGCGAGCCACAAGTAAAAGTGCAGCTTTGTGGAGGCGTTTTTTCTCTCCCTCACAATTTTTCTCATATTCCCAACATAAGTCGCTCCTAATCCATCCTCGGAGACCCAGGGGCTGTGAGTCCATCGATTTCAGGTGAGGGCAGAAGAGCCCCTGAGGACATTGTCTTACAAGACTAGTTCCAAACGGTCGCAGTCGTTCTGGCATTTGATTGGTGCCAGAAAATCTTTGTGTTTTTCTGCCCAATCAGAGTGAAGTGTGCTTTAGAGTCCTTTCGTGTGTTTTAACACGGACATATACAAGAAGTTCAGTTGCTCGCCATGTTTATTTGGGCCGTATGATGGTGCTTTGCTCGAGGTGAAAAGTTTCAGTCTCAGCACTCAATATAATGTAGGAGAAATCGATCAGATTGTCCGAATAATTCTCACAGGAAATTATACTGAATACTTTCGCAGGTATCACAAGAGAACGTGTTTAAAAGTTCGCGAGGTTCGTATATAAAACACGAGGGTTGCAGGTTGATATGTCGCTTTAAACATTAAACGAGATGTAAGCTTAAATCTTTCTAGATTTTTTGTACAATTTGCCGTCACTAAAACTTTGCCAATCCCGTGAAGTTATTTCTTCGCACGGGCCACGCAGGTATGTCAAGCAACTGGCGATTACGCTTACGTAGCTTTCTGTGCGCGCTAAAATCTAATCTTCGCTTTGTAGTATAGTCTTTTCACAATATGGCCAAGGTTGCAGAGAACGTTAAGTTCGTGGACGACCTCCAGCAAGTGCTTACAGAAAGCTTAGCTGTGTTTCCGGTTAGCTAATTAAAATCTGAACAAAAGCTTATTATAGAGAACATCGTGGGAAGGAGAGATGTTTTCGGACAGTTACCGAAGGGGTTTGGAAAGAGTTTAATCTTTCAACTGCTGCCTAGAGTGTTCAAATTCTTGAGCTCGAAAGGCCATGGATTCTCTTCTAGTCCCTTGGTCATTGTCATTTCACCTCTTTTGTCGATTGTGGAAGACCAAGTTAAATACCGAATCGATACTGCTTTCTAATCAGAGAATGTTTAGAAATACATTTGATAATAAAAATTAACGGTAAAAAACTACGACGTTTCGAAGTCTGCATGACCTCATTATCAAGTAAAATGTTAAAACTGATGTAAAATTGTAGCTCAGAGATTATATACAAATAAAATGTGATAACTTCATTAGAATAATGAGCGTTCATTGTTATTGGTGTTTAGCATGTCAGATCGTGCAGTATATGTTTAAATAAATACTTTTGCACGTATTGAGTCAGACTGCGTGTTTAGCTTTGGTTTTTGTTCGCGAATGAATAACATTTCGTGAATTAGGCAGTCCATTTTCCCGCGGCATTTCTTGAGAACGGAAAACATTTCCTCTAGGCTAGTGGACGCTACACTGTGGGCTTCTTTCAGATGCTTGCCAATGACAGAGGCTTTATGTTCTTCTATGCGTTGATGAAGATGGCGTGTGGTATAACCGATATAATCCGCATCGCACGAATCACATTTAAAAGTGTAAACAACGCATTGGTGGTTAATTAAAGCGGGCTTCTCTTCTTGTATCTTGAGCTTTCCCTCGATCTTACGACTCGTGAAAACTGGTTGTAGGTCAGTTCCGATTTTCCGGCCAAGATCTTTCAGCTGATGTCTTACTGTGTCGGCCGATTTTTGGTCTTTAAATGGTAAAGTTATTCTGACAGGTTTTTGTGTAGCCGCGTCAAGTTCAGTTGGGGTTTCGTGACGGCTTTGGATCGTAGAACTCGTGTACCAGGCGATAGCTGAGTTGACGAGTTTCACTGGGTACTTAAGCTTAGTAAACATCCGCTTGAGATGCTGGCATTCCTTCGTAAAAGATTCTTTCGTTGATGACAGGCGGTAAGCTCGGTTCAGCATTGTATTCAGCAGAGATCTTTTGTAACGCTGATCGACATGGCTCTGGTAATGTAAGAGCAGTCCTGTATCAGTTGGTTTATGATATACGCTTGTTGTCAGGTGGCACCCGTTTTTCTCAATCATCATACCGAGGAATGGAAGCTTGTTGTTTTCAGCAATTTCCATTGTGAACTGTATGGCAGGATGGCATTCGTTCAATGTTGAAAGGAAAGCTGTTGCGGCTTGAATATTTGGCATCGTGGCTAATGTGTCATCGACGTACCTTTTGTAGAAACTTGGTAACTTGTTGTTGCGATCCAGTTGTTCTTCAATGGAGCACAGGAAAGCGTTTGCCATAAGGGGTCCCAGGGGCGAGCCCATGGCCACACCATCCACCTGCTCATAAAGTTGACCGTCGAACTGAAATAGCTGATCTTTGGTTGCTATTCTTAAAAGTTCGGTAAGACCTGTCTTTGTGAGGTTGCGACCATGCGTTTCATTAAACCAGTTGTTTTTAAAGGCTTTTTCAGCGATGATCTCAATAGTCTCGTCGAGTGGCACGTTGGTAAATAAAGCACATACGTCATACGACACGAGAATGTCATTCGGGTTGAGTGGTGTTTCCCTTATCACTTCGGCGAAGGAGAAGATATCGCAGATAGCGTGCTGATTTAATGAAAGGGGCTTAAGCTTCTCTTCAAGCCACTTGGCCAGGGCGAAGTTGTAGGTCCCAGTCATACAACTTCATCCCAGGCATAGAAGAACATAAAGCCTCTGTCATTGGCAAGCATCTGAAAGAAGCCCACAGTGTAGCGTCCACTAGCCTAGAGGAGATGTTTTCCGTTCTCAAGAAATGCCGCGGGAAAATGGACTGCCTAATTCACGAAATGTTATTCATTCGCGAACAAAAACCAAAGCTAAACACGCAGTCTGACTCAATACGTGCAAAAGTATTTATTTAAACATATACTGCACGATCTGACATGCTAAACACCAATAACAATGAACGCTCATTATTCTAATGAAGTTATCACATTTTATTTGTATATAATCTCTGAGCTACAATTTTACATCAGTTTTAACATTTTACTTGATAATGAGGTCATCCAGACTTCGAAACGTCGTAGTTTTTTACCGTTAATTTTTATTATCAGATACTGCTTTCATTGGGGAAAACATAACCAAAGACCAAGAAATATTGGATGGGGCGGGTTTGTTTTAGTGTAAATGTCAGCTTAGTACGGGCCATCTACCCACATGTAATAAACAAAAGTTTCCACGCTTAGCTTTTCTTTTTTTATAAGCGGAGATTAGATTAGATTTTGGCGCGCACAGAAGGCTGCGTAAGCGCCAGTTGCTCGACATACCTGCGTGGCCCGTGCGACGAAATGACTTCACGAGATTGGAAAAGTTTCAGTTACAGCAAATTACACAAAAAATCTAGAAAGATTTAAGCTTACATCTCGTCTAACGGCCCAAAAAAACATGGCGAGCTACAGAGCTTCTTGTATATGTCTTCATTATATGGCTGTGTCTCGCAAGGACTGGGAACTACCGAATTCACGAATTTGATCATCCTCGGAGACCCAGGGGCTGTGAGTCGATTTCAAGTTAAGGGCAAAAGAGCCCCTGGGGACATTGTCTTACAAGACTAGTTCCAAACGGTCGCACTCGTTCTGGCATCTGATTGGTGCCAGAAAATCTTTGTGTTTTTCTGCCCAATCAGAGTGAAGTGTCCTTTGGAGTCCTTTCGTGTGTTTTAACACGCACATATACTACAAGCTCTGTTGCTCGCTATGTTTGTTTGGGCAGTGCGACGAAGCTTTGCCCGAGGTGAAACGTTTCACTTTCAGTCTCAGCACACAATGTAAGAGAAATCGATCAGATTGTCCGCGAAATCTTACGGGAAAATTATACTGAATACTTTCGCAGGTATCACAAGAGAACGTGTTTAAAAGTTTGCGGGGTTCGTGTAAAACATGATGGTTGCAGGCATTGATATGTCGCTTTAAACGTTAGATGAGATGTAAGCCTAAATCTTTCAAGATTTTTGTACAATTTGTTGTGACTGAAACTTTTCCAATCCCGTGAAGTTATCTCGTCGCACGGGCCACGCAGGTATGTCAAGCAACTGGCGCTTACGCTAACGTAACTTTCTGTGCGCGCCAAATTCTAATCGTTGCTTTGTAGTAAAGTCTTTCGCAATATGACCAAGGTTGCGGAGAACGTTAAGTACGTGGACGACCTCCAGCAAGCGCTTAAAGAAAGCTTAGCTGGGTTTCCGATTAGCTAATTAAAATCTTAACCAAAACTAATCATCGAGAACATCGTGGAAAGGAGATGTGTTTTGGACAGTTACCGAAGGGGTTTGGAAAAAGTTTAATCTTTCAGCTGCTGTGTACAGTGTTCAAATTCTTGAGCTCGAAAGGCCACGGATTCTCTTCTAGTCCCTTGGTCGTTGTCATTTCACCTCATTTGTCGATTGTTGAAGACCAAGTTAAATACCCTTGATCATTGGGAATCGATGCTGCTTTCATTGGGGAAAACAAAACCAAAGAACAAGAAATATTAGATGGAAAGGGCGGGCTTCCTTTATTGTAAATGTCAGCTTAGTACAGGGTTATCTACCCACATCTAATAAACAAAAGTTTCCACGTCTAGCCTTTTTTTTTTTTTCTTCAAGCGAAGATTACATTAGATTTTGGCCGGGCGTGCACAAAAAGTTGCGTAAGCGCCAGTTGATCGACATACCTGCGTGGCCCGTGCGACGAAATAACTTCACGGGATTGGAAAAGTTTCAGTTACAGCAAATTGTACAAAAAATCTTGAGAGACTTAGGCTTACATCTCATCTAACGTTTAAAGCGACATATCAATGCTTGCAACAATTATGTTTTACAAGAACCTCGCAAACTTTTAAACACGTTCTCTTGTGATACCTGCGAAAGTATTCAGTATAATTTCCGGTAAGATTAAGCGGACAATCTGATCGATTTCTCTTACATTGTGTGATGAGACTGAAACTTTTCACCTCGGGCAAAGCTTCGTCGCACGGCCCAAACAAACATAGCGAGCAACAGAGCTTGTTGTGTATGTGCGTGTTAAAACACACGAAAGGACTCCAAAGGATACTTCACTCTGATTGGGCAGAAAAACACAAAGATTTTCTGGCACCAATCAGATGCCAGAACGAGTGCGACCGTTTGGAACTAGTCTTGTAAGACAATGTCCCCAGGGGCTCTTTTGCCCTTAACTTGAAATCGACTCACAGCCCCTGGGTCTCCGAGGATGGAATTTGATTGGCTGAAATCAATATTGAAAGCGGTCTAGATTTTCCAATCTAGACCGGCATCTAGACCGGTCTAGAAAAATAAGGTACAAAGAATATAAAAAATTGGCATATAAGACACAGCCATATAACAAACATCTTATTAACCGAGCTAGGTCGGTATGTATGGGAGAATCTTGACCTCGGTCTGTACTGGCGACCTCGGTCAAGATTCTCCATACGGACTCCCTTTCGGTTAATAAGAACCAAGTATTAAAACACACGAAAGGACTCCAAAGCACACTTCACTCTGATTGGGCAGAAAAACACAAAGATTTTCTGGCACCAATCAGATGCCAGAACGACTGCGACCGTTTGGAACTAATCTTGTAAGACAATGTACCCAGGGGCTCTTCTGCCCTTAACTTGAAATCGACTCACAGCCCCTGGGTCTCCCGAGGATGCTCCTAATTCTAATAGGTGCACTTTGACGAGATGCCAAAATGATCTAGCTTAAAACCTCTGAAAAAGTAGATCAAAACGATGACAATCCAATAGTGATGGTGAACAGTGTTAAGAAGGCTGAGAGATAGCAGTGGAAGGATATTTATTTCATGAAAACCACCCTCTTACAGAGATACCTGCACGCGTAAAACCGTGTTTTGGGCTAGACCTCGTGTAAATAACCGACCCTTTAAGTTTTACCTTTTTCACAATCTTGGTCCGTGAATCCAGGAGTACATAGACATCGATATCCTTTTCTTGTAAATCCTGACTGGCAGATGGCATTGTTCTTGCAGGGAGATCCAACACAAAAATTCTTCAACACAAACATAGAAATCTGCCATCGCTGTAAAAAAGTAAAACTCTGCCCCGAAGACTTCTTCCCATGGCTTCATTAAGAAATTAATAACATGCAGCTTTGTAAGGCAACAAGAGGAATTATCATTCCTCCAGAACAATATTCTAATCCATTGCAAGTAGTTCTTAGGTATCTCGTGAGGTTTCTGTGACACTTCGCCGGGACCTTTAATAGGACTTGATGGAGAAGGTATCACAAGAATAAAAAACGACAAAAGTTAACCCATGCAGTCCAGTCATAGTTCAATTTAATCATTGCAACCCAAATAGTGCGCTCTCTTTAGCCATCAGATGTGGTTTAAAGGTAACACTTAAAAAAAATGACCTTTCCGTTAATAATTTTCTCCCGAGAAACATTGAAAATAGATAATTTATCATAATTTGCTTTCATCACTTAAAGAAAAACAACGATCCGTCATTCACTGTGTTTGGACAAAGTTCCAAACGGACCGAGACAAATCGATTTCTTTTGTTGATGGCGTTGGGCACCAAAGAGTCCTTCGGGCGCTTAGGGATACTTTAGTAGTTTTGTCTACAGAAGGTCCTTCATGACACTATCATGTGTCCATGTAGCTTGAAATGAAAATAACAAACAGGGTATAAATAATTCGAGTCAAACATGAAAATATCAAGAATACGCCCTCAGCTCTCACGAATTGCTCAAAAAGCTCGAGTATCACGATTAGTACTTGGCGGCTCGTACCTTCGTTCCATGATATACGTAGTTCGCTGCTTTCACCACATCGTTATCGTATTCTTTGGCCGTTGCGTTGTTTATTTCACAGCTGTGTGTTTCTGCTTCATTTTGTCCAAAATAAAAGTTGATGCTAACACAGTTATTGTTCAGGTAACAACGATATACGCACGTGTCCCTGTCAATCACACTGATGTTTGCCATGATGTGGTTCACAAGACGTTCTCCAACAAAAAGCAAAGTGGATGGAAATGCTAAGATAAGGCATTGATTTAAAAGTAAAAAATTATTATTAATTGAAATGCGAAATGGGTCATCAACACTGTTCTGAGGGTCTCAGATGGTGTTAAGCTATTTGAGTTTATATATTTCAATACTTACTTTTCGTGGAACCCTTCAAACAAACAGCAGACCCACAGATGTTGATTATCGTGATACCGACAGTTGCAAGGAGATTGACGACCCCAAAACAGTGTCCAGAAACCGTAATAACTGCGGTTAATGTTAAAGTGCACCTAAACCCAAAAATGTTTTTCGCTTAACGAAATAAGCTTATTTTTTGGAGTATTTCTGTGGAAAAATTTTTTTATTTGCTCAAATCTTCAATTTTCTGCGCCCAGTCAAAATACGGAAAATCAGCCGCCATCTTGCCCCACGACCGAGTTTAAAGAGGAATGGCTTTAGCGGGTAAAGTGACGTCAAATCGAGAACACGAAAGCGATTTGAGTTTATATATTTCAACACTTACTTTTCGTGGAACCCCTCAAACAAACAGCGGACCCACGGATGTTGATTACCTTGATACCGACAGTTGCAAGGAGATTCACGAGCCCAAATCAGTTTTCAGAAACCATAATAACTGCGGTTAATGTTAATGCTTTAAAAGATAAAACGTTTCAATCGTGAACTCGCGACTTATCTACTCTATTTGAA
The DNA here is from genome assembly GCF_964205215.1 of Stylophora pistillata. Classification (NCBI taxonomy): domain Eukaryota; kingdom Metazoa; phylum Cnidaria; class Anthozoa; order Scleractinia; family Pocilloporidae; genus Stylophora; species Stylophora pistillata. The sequence goes on from NC_142520.1 coordinate 33,626,668, forward strand.
ATCACAATTGATTTTCCGTACCTATTTTAAAAAAAGTTACTTTATGTTGTGTTCTTTCTACTGTTTCCCTTTGTGCTTTGTTTTTCCATAATCCATATCCATTAAACTTGTCTTAGATAAAACGCTTACCAGCAAGCCTGAGATTGTAATCTCTTGCCTTCCATTCCGCATTACTGCGAAGATCATTCTCATGTAAAAGTCCACTGATTTTTAAAAACAAAACCCTTGGAAACCGCTACTGAAGTTTAGACCCTCCCTTCGCTTGGCTATCTTTAAAAGAGCGAATGGGGAATGGGGAATGGGGAATGGGGAATGGGGAATGAGGAATGAGGAATGAGGAATGAGGAATGAGGAATGAGGAATGAAGATGAGGGAATGGGGAATGGGGAATGGGGAATGGGAAATCTTTAAAACGGGGAATGTTTAAAAGCAGGAATCTTTAAAATGGGGAATCTTTAAAAGCGGGAATCTTTAAAATGGGGAATCTTTAAGAGCGGGAATCTTTAAAATGGTTAATCTTTAAAGAGGGAATCTTTCAAACGGGGAATCTTTCAAAGCGGGATTCTTTAAAACGGGGAATCTTTAAAAGCCGGAATCTTTAAGAGCGAGAATCTTTGAAATAAGGAATATTTAGAAGCGTGAAATTAAATCGAGCAAATTAATGGATGGTCTGTGGAAAAGTTGATGGTTTTTTCAATTTTAAGCAAGTGAATACATCAAAATTCATGACTGTTGACACAAGTAAAACTACGCTGTAATGGAAGGGTACTCAGCGCATGTTTTCAACACTCAACATGATTAAATTACTAAAACAATTCCGGCATCAGAATCTTTATTTTGATCAACAAGTTTCGTTGCGGCAATTCCCTATCAAATAACAAAGCGTGGTGAACGACTCAATTTTTCGGTGTTTGTTAAAGCGTGAAATATTCAACTTTGTCTAGACAAACAGTCGCGCTTCTTCATTTACAACCATGGGAAATTCGTAATGTCAAGCACCGACTTTAATTTGAACGCGTGAGAAGGCTATACAAACGACATTGAACAGAGTTTGGCGGAAAATAAATCTTGATTTAAGGTCGTATGAACGTGTAGAAACATAAACACTGTAATGTGACGGTGTGTAAACAAACTTGCACGTTTCACGCTTGAACAAATACGTTGAAAGCTGAATACTGTAAACAAAAATACTCCTTGTAGCACGCTTCAAATTTCGAAACCTTATCCTCGTTTACGTCTCCAAAAAGCTTTTAAAACGTTTCTTGGCTGCGTTATTGTCTGATATGAAATGTTCACCATAACAGGACAGCGACTTTTACTTCATTTGGACGATCAATAAGCAAAATATTTTGTATAAAGATTTCAGTTCTTTGGTGAAAAATTGCCAGCAAGTGTGTTAAAAGTTCAGGCTGCTGCCGGCAGCCGGCTGTCATTTGAACCCTGAGGATATACCGAAAATAATACCGAAAAACGATGTAGATCAGAGTATTCAATCATACTTGCTTATAGGGCTGGTGGCTGACTTACCATTCAGAAAAAAAAATGCTATGTCTTTAAAGAATCCCGCTTTTAAAGATTCCTCGTTTTAAAGATTCCCCCTTTTAAGAGAGTGTCTCTGTAAAAGTGGTCCGGTCAATTTTGCTTGAGACACAGATTTCCCTCATTTCTTGTGTTTTAAGACATTCATGCGCCTATAATAAACCACAATCCGTTTTATCGGATCTCTTTATTTTTCAAAGTTTTACGGAAATGAAATTTCACTCGAGCGAAGGCCTGTCGTGACACTTTTCAAGACTTTAATTTGGGACAACTTGGAGGACAATTTAAAAAAAAACTACGGAACTCAGCAAAAACCAAATACCAGAGCCGTGCATATTCACTCGATCTTATCCATTGAGGCGACTTTCGTTAACATCAGATTTCAATCAAAGAAACTGGAAGACTTGAATGACACCTTATCGGTTCGCTTAAGTGACACGCGCGAAAACCAATAAAATTTAAGGTAAATTTTTGAAAAAGTGAGGCGTTCTTAACTGATCCAACTAACATAGCTAGGAAGAACACGCCATAGAAAAGGTAACTACAGAAAAAAACTTTGCGGCACGACCTTTGGGAAAACTTTATAACTCCACGAACTTACCTGATTTTTGGCAATCTCCGAGTTTAACCGCCATTTTGAAGGACTTATCAACATGAAGCGTAACAGATATAAACCGAGCAGATAGATCTAAAACCGTCTGAAATACATACGGAAGCAATTCAAATGAACTTTTCTTTCAATTCAAGCGGTAAAATTTGCAATTGTTTGTTAAACTTACCATTCCTACATTCCCAAGCGATCATTTCTTCCAACAATTCAAACACTACAACTAGTGTTCGAATTCCCCTCGTCGATTCCACCGTAAGAAATAACCTGTGTCACCCAAGCTTCGACTCGAATGTGAAGTACGAATCACATAACACAACTGCTTCATCTTCGAGGCAATATCAGCCTGGTTTCTTTATTTTCTGATCGACAAGAACGGCGATCACGAAGCGATTGCCATGTTTACCTAATAAACGAGCCGCTGACCAGCCGCTAAGTGAAAACATTTACGGCTTAGTGGTGAGGGGGAGGGTGTGGGGTGGGTGCGGGCAGATTATCAGAAGATTTTTGGGAACATTCGAATATATTCATTAAAGCATCATAATATGCGTTACGATTCTCAGTCTATGTGCAAAAGCATGCTTTGTGTTGCAGATCTAGACAACTTTTGTTTTGCTCCGGGTATTCTTTTTCTCTTTAAATATATTTCGTTCCAAAAAGGATCGGCATCAGTTCATATATTTATAAACAAATCTTTACCAATGTAAATAAATGTGTTCAAATAATCGAGATAACCATTGAACCTCTTGTATCGCATCAGTGGTAAAGTTTCTTGTCTTTGCTCAACTCCGAGAGCGTGGAGCACCAAAGACGTGACACACGAGTCACCAATCTCGCGGCTTCTCCATGCTCACAGGATACGCGTGACCTCACTATATTTAAGAAAAATAAGAAACTGCTCGCAGTCTGTATTCTGTTTAACTATTTCATAGGAGGGACGCGAGTCTCTTCAATTGAGTGAGAAAGTCACAAACCCATTCTTTGCCTAGCGAGCGTAACCACAGACCACTCATGAAATGTTCCCTTAGCGCGGAAATCAGTGAAATCGTGTCGAGTTTACAAAGTTAGAGCGAGTTCCTTTAGACCTCCCGAACTCGTATCGCGTTGGCAACAATTATAAAGTAAATGATTTTGCATGAATTCTTGGGAACAACAGAAATGACTTAGAAAAAACATTATAAGTACAGTGTTCATTCCGTGCAATGGGGCATAAATAAAAGGTTCTCGTAAAATAGACACCTTATTTCATACCACAGAAGACGAGCAAAAAGTAATATGGGTACCCCGGTTAAAAATACATCGATAACTCTATTAACTAATACCAGTTCTGATTTAAAGCAAAAAGTTATGAAAACAAAATAGAAGTAGTCTGTACCACTAAGCATGCCTTCACGATTTAGACTGGGAGTCCCAAAGTTTTTTAAGCATGTATTCTAATATCTTATGACGATAAACCCCCACCCACCCCATCCCACACCGTTCTGTTTTCACTCAGCGGCTGGTCAGCGGTCCGTGTATGAGGTAAACATGGCGATCCCTTAAGGCTGGTTTTCACTTGTGACAGAGTCGTAGTCGGAGTCGTAATCAGAAGCGTGGAGTGATACGATCTAGTAAAAATCAAACCGACGGAGTCGGAAGCAGAACACCGATTCTTCCTATGACTCCGTCGCTTACGATCTGGTGAAAACTGCATTGTTGGAGTCGGAAGCGGAAGCGGAAGAATAAACCAATCACAATGCTCGATTCCATCTTTCCAAACTGCACAAATAGCCGTAACAAATTCAAACGTGTGAGCTTGACTGTAAAATTACGAAATTAAAGTTAAAATACTCGAAACCTACCGAGAGTACAATTCACGATCACCAAGTTGTGGTTCGCTGACGAGGTTAGCATACTCTTCCTAAGCTGCTCGACGTCGATAGATATCATGAACTCAAAATTACTTTCTTTTTCGAACGATATTATTCCTGCATTGTCTCTGCCCGCGCAAAATAATGATTAATAAGAGCCAAAGTTGCTCTTCATCCGCCATTTGTCTTTGACGCCAAAATTTGTACTTTCTCGGGCCTGGAATCGAGCATTGTGATTGGTTTATTCTTCCGCTTCCGCTTCCGACTCCGCCAATGCAGTTTTCACTAGATCGTAAGCGACGGAGTCATAAGCGGAATCGGAAGAAAATGGAAACGTTCTGATTCTTCCGACTCCGATTCCGTCGGGCTTATGACTCCGCTTACGACTCCGTATTTTGATTTTCCGGCTAGGTCAATAGCGCTCTTACGACTCCGACTCCTACTCCGTCGCTAATGAAAACCAGCCTTTACTGAACACCGTTCTTGTCGGTCAGAAAATCAAAATACCAGCATGATATTGCCTCGAAGAAGAAGCAGTTGTGTTATTTGATTCGTACTTCACATTTGAGTCCAAGCTTGGGTGACACAGGTTATTTCTTATGGTGGACTGACGAGGGGAATTTGAACACTAGTTGTGTTTGAATTGTTGGAAGAAATGGTCGCATGGGAATGTAGGAATGGTAAGTATTACGAATAATTTCACATTTTGCTGCTTGAATAGAAAGTAAAGTTTACTTGAATTGCTTTCGCATGTATTTCTGACGGTTTTAGATCTACCTGCTCGATTTGTGTCTGCAACGCTTCATGTTGATAAGTCCCTCAAAATGGCGGCCAAACTTAGAGATTGCCGAAAATTAGGTAAGTTCGTGGAGTTATAAAGTTTTAGTAAAGGTCGGGCCGCAAAGTTTTTTCTGTAGTTACCTTTTCTATAGCATCTACTTCCTAACTATGTTAGTTGGATCAGTTAAGAACGCCTCACTTTTTCAAAAATTTACCTTGAATTTGATCGGTTTTCGCGTGTGTGACTTAAGCGAACCGATAAGGTGTCATTCAAGTCTTCCTGTTTCCTTGATTGAAATGTGATGTTCACGAAAGTCGCCTCGATGGATAAGATAGAATTAATATACATGGCTGTGGTATTTGTTTTTTGCTGAGTTCCATAGTTTTTTATAAATTGTCCTCCAAAGTTGTCTCAAATTAAAGTCTTGAAAAGTGTCACGACAGGCCTTCGCTCGAGTGAAATTTCATTTCCGTAAAACTCTGAAAAATAAAGAGATCCGATCAAACGGATTGTGGTTTTAGTATAGGCACATAAATTTCTTACAACCCACAAGAAATGAGGGAAATCTGTGTCTCAAGCAAAATTGACCGGACCGCTTTTACAGATACACACTCTTAAAGATTCCCTGTTTTAAAGATTCCCGCTTTTAAAGATTCCCCGTTTTAAAGATTCCCGCTTTTAAAGATTCCCCGTTCTAAAGATTCCCGCTTTGAAGATTAACCATTTTAAAGATTCCCGCTTTTAAAGATTCCCCGTTTTAAAGATTCCCGCTTTCAGGGATTCCCCGTTTTAAAGATTCCCGCTTGTAAAGATTCCCCGTTTTAAAGATTCCCGCTTTTAAAGATTCCTTGTTTTAAAGATTCCCGCTTTTAAAGATTCCCCGTTTTAAAGATTCCCGCTTTTAAAGATTCCCCGTTTTAAAGATTTTCGCTTTAAAGATTCCCCGTTTTAAAGATTCCCGCTTTTAAAGATTCCCCTTTTTAAAGATTCCCGCTTGTAAAGATTCCCCATTTTAAAGATTCCCGCTTTTAAAGATTCCCCATTTTAAAGATTCTCGCTTTTAAAGATTCCCCATTTTAAAGATTTCCCATTCCCCATTCCCTCATTCCCCATTCCCTCATTCCTCATTTCCTGTTTTAAAGATAGCCCTCTTCGTTTCATTGTGTATCGATATTAATTGCACCATGGAAACGAGTCAGTGCTGGAATGTTTATATCACTGTGGCAATGGTTAAACAACAGGGAAATTTTTCGTGATTCCGCTTTTTCGCAGTAAGTGTCCAAAGTACGCTATCGTAAACATACAGTAAATGCTCAACATGCATTTCAACAATTTTATCTCTGTTTTTTGTTGGCTATGAAAAAGTTACTCATTTGGCCTAAATAATGGAGGAGGGTTCTGTAATCGACTGTAGTTATTCTTCAAAAGCCGAGTTCTCAAATTACAATCATCAGACATCCTAGTGTATGTTTAACATGTGTCTGCAAAATATTTGCGAGGAAAAAATTTTACCTCCAAAGTTTTCTTAAACAACCAAAGAGATATAACCTAAAGATGACACTGGCAAATGAAAATGTACCCGAATAGAAATCCTCATTCCATGTTGGTCTGATGCTTTCTCCCGTAAAGAAAAGGGAAATAAATTTCTTGAATTCAAAACTTTCTCTCTCCAACAAGTGATTACATAATTTTTTTCCCTGAGCGCGACGCAACCATAGCTATAGGCTCTTTATTTTATTGAATATCAGGTAACCCAAGACATATCAGTGTAATTGCGAAATTCTTGTCCTTTGGATGACCTTGCGAAAACTTCAGTGGATCTTCATTTGAATGTTTCTAAAGAAGTACAGACTATAAGCATGTAGCGAAAAGTATGATAAGTTAAGAATGGTCATGATTATTTGGTCATATCGAGAAACTTTGCTAACATACTTACAAGCATATTGAAAAAGAAACTATAATATATAATCAAGTTAAATCGGTAAAATAACGACACCAGGAGCAAACAACACACGTATGGAATAAGGTAAGCCATTTTTATTTAATATTTTTACTTTTAACTATCTCTATGGATATCTTGTAGAAAGTCCCATACAAATACTTATAAATCGATATGCAAATTGTGTTCCTTGGGTGGTTCTTAAAGAGAGCTTGGGCTGCCTGTGATAAAACTTACCATCTGGGCAGGATGAAACTTGTTCGTGAAGCAGAAACACAACAAACGAATAACAAGTTGAACGAGATTCTCATGTCCTAAAAAAACAGCAGCAAAGATAAATTTTTGATATTAGAGAGCTATTAATTAAAACGAACAGCTTAACAGCAGTTTGTTGACTGCCGTGTACAACCAATTTAAGGCTACACTTTCAAGTAACGCGCTCGTAGTATTTGGATAGGTTAGAGATATTTCACAACCCGTCACAGGGAAGCTGTAAGATGATTTGATGTGTATTGATATCGTTACAATTTTGTTAGTTTTCTCCTTTGGCAGGTCTCTTCATCCATTACTCCTATCCTCAGAAATCCTTTCTTTCCGTTTTATAATAATGAGGCACCTGTAAAATGGAAAGGTACGATAACAGCCTTCAAATTTGTTATTGTTTTTTTTTTAAATTCTAAACTATTATTTCCATAGTGTTTTCCGAGTCTCTGCCCAGCTCACATTATCCCGAACGAAAATTTAAAAACATAGCTTCACTGAGGTTGCATTGTTGCTCATGATTGCCAAACCGACAGATGCAAAGTGTAATTATGAAAATCCAAAGGCCAGAAAATATTACCTCTCTCCTTTTTTTTTATACTTAAGGAGATACCGTTTGAATTTGCCTTGTTCACTACAAAAGGCAGATTCGTATTTCTGTTTAACGACACTGTTGTAAAACTTCAATTTATCGGTACGTGGGATGGGAAATAGAATAGTAACACTGGCTTTTTGTGGTGGCTAGAAAAGAAGAGAGGAGGGGATTATAAAATCTTCCACCATCAATACGGAGGGATACATACATACATACATACATACATACATACATACATACATACATACATACATACGTATACTTTTTGATAAGGCAGGTCGGTTTGCGGTTTGCGACCTGAAACGAAAAACACTCCATGCTTTAAGGGAGGATCGCGTAAATGCTACGTTGTCGCAACTAGAAATCCTTAGTGGTTCTTAGAGGGTTAAACGTTGGCCGTAAAACGGCAGAAAGTTAGTCTTTAGGTGTAAAAATTGACAAGTTTTAACCGTTTGTCCAAAAAAAGTTAACCGTAGAAATTTTAGCTTTCGCCGTAAAACGGCCAAACTCTTAATCGTCAGAAGTGAAAGCCATCTTGCCAAGGAGACCCTCAATTAATTGTTACATCTTTTGTAAAGGGTAAGAACAGCGCCCTTGACTTTCTACCTATTTATCAGCAGTTGTATTTGACTATATAAGCTACAAAACCTAGACCTTGAAGACCCTATCTTCTGAGCCATTTGCTTTAAGAACCTTCATACTTTTGTATTTAAAATTAAACCACCAGTATTCCACTGGTAAGCGGCGTATTTCTGTTCGCGGAAGCCGGAAAATCTAATATTTAAGAAGTTTTCGCGAGTGCATACAATAAGATACTTACTAACATAGCTTGCTCGAGCTATATTGGGAAATATTGGCTCTCGATCAGGATTTCGGGCCAATAATCCTCAGTACGGCCCTCGCGCTCGGTTAGTAAGAGGTTATTTTATAATTTGCGGCAATGGCATATTTGTCTTGCCACATAAAGTCTCTGCAAGCAAACCAAAAATTTAAAGAATTTCTGGAACAACGCACTGTGCCATTTGGGCAGTTTTACTAGACCGGCGCTTTGCAGCATTTTGGAAAACTTCTTCGAAATAATAATATTTTAAAAAGAATTCCTGAAATACGGCTTAGTTAGGAATTAGCGCTCGATCTAAAATAAAACCCATTTCGGCCTCAACATCGGTATTGCTGACTGAGTCTTTAAGTGTTCAGAAATGATTTAGATTACGAGCAGTCCCTCCTTTTTGGCGAAGTCCGTCGCGCGAGTTAAAAAAAAAAAAAAGAAAGGAAAAGAAAAGAAATTGGTGATAGCGCGACACGGATTGAAGTGACGCCGATACGCTGCAGGAGCTCCATGAGAAAGGCCCCCCGAAGAGTAGTTTTTTTTCCTCTACTTTTCGAGGGCCTCACTCGTGGAGCTCCTTCAAATGACTTGTGTAGAAATGACTTTACAGCGTGATGTAACCTGAAGCAACATCAGCTGAAGTATCAAAAGCATCACCTTTTTCCTGACTTGGTTGTGAAATGGTCCCGTTTTAGACTTCAACCATATCTCAATCCCTCCGATACAAATTTTTCAAATGGGTACGAGCTTGTTTTCCTTTGCGCTTTTCATGAGCAAAGTTCATTTGCCTTTACTTGGGGCACTGATTTCCGCCATTTTACGGGTACCCACGCTCGTTTCAGTTTTCGTGTATTTTCTAGAATAAAGAAGCAAGTCTGTAAAAAAACAAAACAAAAAAAGACGTTTCTATGTTCCCCATAGGGTTATCTGACTGAAATGTCGATTGATGAGCCACCCCTCACGCGGTCTTAAATAAAAGGCGCTCCTAAATTTGCAAATCTTGAAATCCTAACTTAGCTCGAACTGAATAATAATAATAATAAGTAAGATCTTTTGACAGGGAGCCCACGTCACAAAGTGTGGTTTTCAGTGAGGCCCTGCATAAATCTAACGTAAGGATAACAGAAAATTTAAATATGGTTATCAAGAAAAGAATAAAAGGGCATAATCAATAGAAGAGACTACATGTTTTTAACAAGACGTCTAAAAACTGAAAAATCGGAAATGTTCCTAATGCCGTCTGGGAGAGCATTCCAGTCATCTACTGCATGACAAACAAACCGATGCTGACCCCATGTACGCTTTGATTGTGGTTTACAAATGTTGTTATTAAAACGAGTGTTATAATCATGCATGTCTTTAAAATGATTAAAATTAAAACTCCAATCAATTAGTCCATTCAAGGACTTAAAAACCAAAAATAGACGATGAGATCTTCGTCTTTTTTCCAACGTATCCCAACCAAGTAGATCAAGAGCTTCTGTTGCTGATGAATGCTTTGGCATATCTAAAATTAATTTAGCTGCTTTATTCTGGAGTAATTGGATCTTGTTCATCAGAGTGGTGTTGGATTTATCCCCCCAAGTCACATCAGCATAATCAAGGATTGGCAGCACCATGGCTTTTACAAAGAGTTCCCTTGTATTTCTTGGCATAAGATGTTTTATTCTCTGTAAAACGCCAAGCCTCTGAGATACTTTGGTCTTAATGTAATCCACGTGATCAGTCCAAGTCAGATTCTCATTGATAATTACGCCCAGATACTTGAACAAATTGACTCTGTCTAACTCCTTCTCCTTGATTGTTAATGTGAATTCTTCTAAGGTGTTAAGTTTCCTTGGACCGCCAATGAGCATGAATTTAGACTTCGAGATATTTAGTGTAAGTTTATGCTCGTAGAGCCACTGAGCTAGCCTGTCCAGATCCTGATTCAACATGGTCTGTAGGTCACGGGCTGATTGAGAAGAGCAGTAGATAGCAGTGTCATCAGCGAATAAGGTGACCGTAGTGTTCCGAAGGACATTGGGTAGATCGTTGATGTAGATGACAAATAGTAATGGACCGAGAATAGACCCCTGAGGATCACCAACGGAAACCTTCCGCGCAGGAGAAGAGGCTTGACCAATCACAGTCTTCTGGTAACGAGAGGATATGTAGGAATGGAACCACTCAAGATTCTTGCTGCGTAATCCTAAAGATTTGAGCTTCCCGAGTAAGATGACATGGTCAACGGTGTCGAAGGCTTTCTTCAGATCAATAAAAACTACACCATTTACTAAACCTTTATCCATATTACTTAGCACTTCATCGGTAAACTGCGTTAGAGCTAAAGCGGTAGATCTTGCACGTCTAAAGCCAAACTGGTTCACAGCAAGCAGATTGTTGGAGTCGAGGTAGCCGTAAAGTTGAGAATGAACAGCTCTCTCAATTACTTTACTGACCGTGGGCAGGATAGAAATGGGACGATAGTTATCTTTGTCGGACTTATCACCTTCTTTGAAAAGAGCAGTCACTTTCGCACATTTCCAAGATGATGGGAATTGACCCTTCTCAAAAGAGAGGTTTATGATATCCCTCAGAGGTGAAGCAAGTACATTTGCTGCATCACGGAGTAAACGTGCACTGATGTTGTCTAGTCCTACCGCTTTATTGGTTTTCATTAGGCGCAGCTGCTTTTCAACAAAGGCTGACGTCACATACTTGAGAGAGAACGATAAGGTAGGAACTGCATCGTACTGAGTCGGTTTTAAACCACGAAAGGCCTTTGCAAGGCTCTTACCGATGCTTGAAAAGTGATTGTTTAGAGTTTCTGCAATGCCTTTGGGGTCAGTCTGCAATTTTCCATGACCAAAAACTGCATTAATTTCATTGTGGTTAGAGGGAAGTGTCTCTTTAATCGCTTTCCACATCTTGGAGCTGTCACCTTTAGCATCTTCTATCAGCCGACAATAATATTTCGATTTCAGCTTCTTTTCCTCGCTATTCGCACAGTTCCTCAATTTTCGGTACATTTGCCAGTGATACTGCGAGTTCTTACGCTTCTGAGCCTGTTTCCAGTGGTAATCTCGATCACTCCGAATTTCGAGGAGTTTGTTCGTAACCCATAGTGCCTTTGTCCCCTTCACACGCTTTGATTTTATCGGAGCGTGGTCGTTTGCAATGCTATTGAAAAGACCTTCCCAGAGGAACACGGCATCATCAACATCATTAGCACTTTCGATTATGCTCCAAGGTAGGTTGCTGAGATCACGCAAGAATGCTTCTTTGTCGTAGCTTTTAAAACAACGATACTCAAGCAACTTTGGTGGAAGTTTCTTTACACCTCCCTTGATAGTACAGAACACAATGCTATGATCGCTGATGCTTGACTGCAGAACATCGGACTGCACGACCCTGTGAGTGTTGTTAACGAACATCAAGTCTATCGTGGTGCTAGAATTCTCAGTGACCCGAGTAGGTTTACAAATAATCTGAGACAGACTGTGTTGTAATACAAATTCATCAAGTTTACGGCGTAACTGATTCTTGGTGGAATAATCAATATTATAGTCACCCACCAAAACAATATCGGAGTTTTCAGTGTCGATGTAATTTAGCGAATCAGCTAGATTTGAAATAAAACCATCGATGTTCACATCATCAGGTCTGTAAGAACAGCACAGTATCATTCGTTTGCATTTAGGTCTCTTGATTTCCACCCACAGACATTCAAAGTTATGCTTTATGAGATCAGACATAATGACAAAGGGGATTCCATCCCGGACGAAAATTAAAACTCCTCCACCACAACTTTTGGTCAAACACTGTCTATCCTTACGCACAAGCGAGTACCCTGGTATCGTGATCTCATTGTCCAAAATATTTGGAGCTAGCCAGGTTTCAGAAAGAGTCAAGATGTCAAAGGAGTGTTTGTGGACAAGTTCCTTTACATGATCGAGTTTGTTTACCAAACGATTAACGTTTAAATGAGCAATCTTGAAACCCCGTAACATGCGAACGTCAGAATGAAAATCGTTATTGTCTGACCGTTGCTGAGTAGTAGTATTGCAATGAGAGTCATCCAAACAGTCTATGCCAGGGAACAGACAAGTAAAACACATCCAGGTAGAAGATTCATTAGTTGCGAGAGAATAATATTCGTCAACGCCCATGTTCAAGCATTTAGCATGGTGCCATTTGTCGCAACCGTCACACTGAATAGCTCTTTGGTTTGAGCGACATCCTTTAGAACAAATAGCACACGGATCTTTCACCGGACCGGGGTTGGAGCTCACATCCCCGGCTAAGAGCAGTAAGTACGAGGCAGAAAGACTGACGTTAGCCAAGTAAATCGAAGCTTGAAGTTTCCAAGATGGCGACGAGGCAACACGTGTTAAGCGTCTTGGTAGACCAGAGTTTCGTCCAGGAAAGCTGGCAGAGTTTAAATTAAGGGCCAGAAACAAGTTTCCATCATCAAAAAGCCTTTCGGGTACAGATGAGTCGTCTAGCGATGTTGCAAATAACAATACTAGGACAAGAGACGCGCTACACCGAGAGAGCCAACCGATCGCCATTACTCTATCACACGAATTGGCAGCTCACAGGAATACTCTTTCATATCTCGAGCTTTTTCCATATTGAGTCAGTTTGCTAGACATAACGTCTCGTAGTCACGTTCGACGCACTAAAAACTACTATAAAACGAATACAAGAATTGTAAAAACGTGTAAAATGGTATATAAAAAGTCACTTGTAAAAATGTAGCGGAATTCCAAATCGATTTCGATCAATTACGATCCTCATCAGTAGTACTCCGCCATGTTTAAAATACTCATAAATAATTGTTCATATAAGTGACTCTGAAATGTCCACACTTCTTCCAGGCTTCATGTAAGCGGTCATGATGTATCAATCACAGCTCGTGGGATTTGAAAAAAGTTCCATTCGTTCTTGGAGTTCATAAGCGAGTCTTCGTTCACATTATTTATCCTCACTCCTTCAGTTATTTGTCTCAGCATCGCGTCATTGTGATAAACCCCCGTCACATCCATTCGGAACTGCTTTACCTCTCTATTGTGTTTCTCTTTACAGTGTTTCCACAATGCAGATCGTTCTTCCTTATTGTTAACAATAACAATAACAATAACAATATTGTTAACAATAACAATAACAATAACAATAAGGAAGAACGATCTGCATTGTGGAAACACTGTAAAGAGAAACACAATAGAGAGGTAAAGCAGTTCCGAATGGATGTGACGGGGGTTTATCACAATGACGCGATGCTGAGACAAATAACTGAAGGAGTGAGGATAAATAATGTGAACGAAGACTCGCTTATGAACTCCAAGAACGAATGGAACTTTTTTCAAATCCCACGAGCTGTGATTGATACATCATGACCGCTTACATGAAGCCTGGAAGAAGTGTGGACATTTCAGAGTCACTTATATGAACAATTATTTATGAGTATTTTAAACATGGCGGAGTACTACTGATGAGGATCGTAATTGATCGAAATCGATTTGGAATTCCGCTACATTTTTACAAGTGACTTTTTATATACCATTTTACACGTTTTTACAATTCTTGTATTCGTTTTATAGTAGTTTTTAGTGCGTCGAACGTGACTACGAGACGTTATGTCTAGCAAACTGACTCAATTATCGAACACGTTCCTGGCCTCGGCCCACAAAATTTCATCACAATTTTTCCATATTTCACGAGCAAAAAATTAAATCAATTAAAAAACAGGAATTATGTAAAAAGTGACAACATCGTCGAACAAAGTTGTTGAGGAAAAAAAAAACAGCAAAGCAAACTGAGTATAGGACGGAAACATTGTAAGTTGCTTTTACTTTTCTGTTTCTCGATAGCCCGCCTACTGTAACCTTTATAAGGTCAAGAACAGAAGTTCCTTGCGAATTCGCTACTAGTTACTCTGAATGTATAAGTACTAAGGAGCGAAATAAAAATCAATAAAGGAAAAATTTAAGACGTTTCAGGGAAATTTTCTGTATTCTTTGTAACCGCTTCCATTAAAGCTTAATGTTACCGCTTCCGAGAGGAGCTGTGAAATATTTTATGGTTTGATAAACGCCTCCGTGATTAGTTCCTTTTAGACAGAAAATTATAGTTAGCGTTTCAGTTCAGGATAAGACCTCGTGTAATCAAGATCGTTTCTAAACTAGAAGACAAGTTAGACGGTAATCCTCGATAAAGTAGTCAAGACCAGCGAACGTTGGGTAACCTTATCCCCAGTGGCCCTGTTAGGAGAGGGGGCACTGAGGACGAGATTGAGTAAAGGGAGACCACATGACCGCGTAATAGAGGAGAAAATTACAATGTTTTAAGAGGAAAGGATTTTGAGACGAAAGTACATGTGGCAATTTCGAAAGCTATTACCATTGTAGCATCAATCAATCAATCAATCAATCAATCAAAGTTTATTGTCTAACGTGAGGCATGGTTGCCCAATTGCCCGAGCCAGAGGCTCATGTATAAAACGGTAGACTTTAAATTAACTATAATTAAAGGTATATTATTAGAAGTACTTAAAACTTTATAGGTAAAAATATATAAGTTTAGAGTATGAGTGATAATTGTAAAATTGTAGGTGATTAATATTGGTAGTTAAAAGAGTCTAAACATTATGTTCGGTGAAAGATATTGCAGTAGATGAACATGAATAAGAATGTATGTACAATAAAAGTCAACTACATGTATTAAATTTACAGATTGGTCCTAGAGTGCTAAAATCGAGATTCTTAAGTTTACTACAGAAATCGCTAGGCTTAGATGCTGTTTTAATTTCTCCAGGTAAACTGTTCCAAAGGTGACTAGCTTTATATGTAAAGGGATTATGATACGATCTATTATTATACCCTGGTTGCACTAGATTTACACCTTTATTCCTTAAACTATATCTAGATTCCCGCAATTTAAAAAAGTTTTTAATATATTCCGGACCGTTCCATTTCATACATTTAAAAAGTAAAACCAAGGAAATATAAAATCGCCTATGTTCTAAAGTTTTCATGTTGCTTTTAGCTAAGATTGTATTGTAATCAACATTATTGCCGAGATTAAGCAGAGTTTTGAGTGCGTACTTATTGACTGACTCAAGTTTAGAGCTCAGTGTTTTATTTATTCCAAGCAATAGCGGACAACAGTACTCCAGGTGAGGAAGTATGTAAGCCTTATAGAGTGATAGGGAGACATCTACAGGTATAAGTTTTTTGAGTCTCCTAAGGGCACCAATCTTGGCATAGACCTTTTTTATGACACTCTGAATGTGATCAGCAAATGTTAACTTGTCGTCAATTGTGACCCCGAGGATTTTGAGTGAGTTAGATAACTCGACTCTAGAGTCACCAATGATAAATTGAGGGTCGTAAGCAATATCTCCAATCATCATAGCTTGGGACTTTATGTTGTTGACCATAAGATAATTACGAGAAAGTCGAGACAGGAGGATGTCAGTATCATGGTTCAGGGAAATTTCCAAGAAAGTGATATCGTGATGAGATCGATAAGTTGTCGTATCGTCGGCATATAGACGCAAGGAAGCGATCTGGCCAGCAAAGTTTAAGTCATTCATATATATATTAAAAAATAAGGGACCGAGAAGACTACCTTGAGGCACATCACATTGAACGGGAAGCCAATCAGAGAATTTGCAATTAAATTTAACTCTTTGCTGTCGCTCAGTCAAGTATGACTGGACGAATCTGAGGGCATCATCATTCAGACCATAAGCACGCAACTTGGCTAGGAGTAGACTGTGACACACAGAAACAAAAGCTTTGGAAAGGTCAATGGCAATAGTTCCAGTGACTTTCTTAGAATCCAGGGCTAGTCTCCAGTCGTCAACCATTTTTAGAAGAGCAGTGCAACATGGGTGCGTTATTAAATTTCGGACGCTGTTGACCCATTTTGGAAGCTAATACTATTATTTGATTTTAGGTAAGCTGTTTTCCAATTTCCAACGCTAATATCCGATTTTGGAAGGTAGGCGTCTCACTCCCAAAGTTCTGTGCGGCGCGCTAACATGGTTTTTTTCTAACGCTGATTTTTTTCAGACTCGCACAGAGAACTTCGCCTAAAAAAAGGATTGCTCGTAGTCTCATACAACTTAAAAGGTTCGACACTAGAAGAAGCTTATTAACGTCCGGTTTCATTATTTCGGATTCAAATGCTAAATTAGCGCTTGGTAGAGGGAACTTTTGATTTTGAATTCAGATGTTTTTTAACAAAATCTCAAGTGAACCACATGACGAGAGGCATTAGAAAGTTATTTTGCGAATGCACTTGCTATTTTTAACTGGAAGTGCGTTTCTTATTTTTCTCTTTTGCTGTTGTAGCTTTTGTAGTTATCGTTTTCAATGTTTAAGAACAAAAGCTTCATCACCCGATGCTTGGGAAGTTTATTCCTGCCCCGAGTCTCCTATAGCGAGGTGATAGAGCACCCATCGTACTGATCGGTAGGTCGTGGGATCGACTCCATTAGGGAGCATTCACAGCTATATTGTTTGGGTATGCCTGTGACATTCCCTGAATTACTATAACTTTCAACTTTGCGATTGGTTCTTTGAAACACGTTTGATGTTTACTTACCAATAAATATAATTAACCATTATTCTACGAGCGCGCGTTGGATATGAGATGATAAATAGCCAACGAGGGGGGTAGCGCCGAGTTGGCTATAATCATCTCATATCCAACAAGCGAGAGTGGAATAATCGTTTTGTCAAAAAAAAGAAAAAACGCCCCCAAGATATTATGCAAATCTTCTCTACTTTATTTTGTAAGAAGAAACCAGATGTTACAATGTACAGATATTAGATTATGGTATATTGGCTCATATACCATTATGGCTAAGCCAATAAAAAGTCTTGAATTTCATTATCTAATGATCCAGTTTTTAATAATTACCATTAGAAGTATGCTATAAAAGGAACAAGGCTCTATCGTACATGTTTAATGCTGTACAATCTTTGTCTTCTCTCGCACGTAACTTGACTCAAATAATGGTACCAGACATAACGGCTCTTGGACGGACCTACACTTGGCTTTTTTATTAAGGAAAAGGTTTGGTTGTAACAGCATACGGAAATACACAAACAAAAGAATAAAAGAAACACATTGTTGTTATTTTTTACAGTGACAAATAAATTACAAGCACAACTTGCATACACCATAAGCTATGGTCATGGAGAGTTGTGTGCAGAGAACGAAAGACTAATAATTTAAACCAGTTATAAGCTTGTAACAACAGGTCATGAAACAAAAACAAGTATAAACCAAACAGGCTGAAATCATTAAGAGCCGTACATAAATATGGTTACACAAAGATTGACAATAAATCAGTTAAGGTAAACATTAATAAACTAAATAATTAACGGAACGCCTTTAAATTGAAATGAGATAAATAAATTAAGGAAAAAAGTTGTCGCACACATTTCCGGTGATGCAATGCTTTAATTTACTATGAAAAATAACTCAAGGTGCGAGTTCTTATTTTTTGAACAAATTTAATGCATTGGAAAGAAGGAGTGAGAAAAGTCATCTTCACATTCTCCTGCAGGATAATAAGTGTAATTATTTCTTTCCAACCTTGCGATAGCGCGGTCAGCTTAGAACTATCATATAATGGTTCAAGTATATAACGGGAGGTGAATAACTTGATCACCCAAAGTCTGAAAATATCCACATTCTTAGAAATCATCAAATTGCTGAGAAGGCAATCATACATTTTGGCACCTATAAAAGCGGAGACCGCTGACTGGTAAACAGTCTCCTCCACTTAGGAAGACATAACCATGCCCTATTTGGGGAGTTTTTCTTGCTAATACTAAAACGATCAGTGAATTTTGTGATCGAATACCCTGGTATCAGAACGGACCATCACAACGTCAGTCAAGAAAGACTTGTCTTTAACAGTAAGCCATGCTGGTAACTGTCTGCATTTTACTGAAAAGCAATCTTCGCCTCTTCAAAATCATAATCAGCCTCCAAAAACCGCAACTGTATTATTGAATCCCCCAGAGATTCTGGAGCTAATGAGAAGAAAAGTAAAAAGGCTATGGAAAAAAATTATGATTTTCTGAATCAGCATCGATTTAGTCTGTGCTGCAGTAGCGGAACGAGCATTGAGGTATACCATTTATGTAGTAAACGTAGTAACCACCGCAGTTTATCACTTTAATGGAACTTAAATAAGTGCAGCAGTCTGACAACCAGTGGAAGCAAACCGTCCTGTTAACCCGGCCATCAGTTTGTGTGGGATGTGTACCATTTAGCCAACCGGGTCCACGGGAGTTACATCGGTATTTAGGCGGACATGAAGTAGGCATTCTTGTACCTGCTGCTCCTTCAAAACGGTACCAACCCTTAAGTCCATTATCACAAATCGTGTCCTGATTGGTGTAATTTATCCTTCTGTCTGACCCTGTCAGACTTTGATAGTTTAGACATTCTAAATTAGACAAAGAAGAAATGTTAAAAGAAATTAAAAAAGGCGAAACAAACCTTCAAATACGATTTATTTATTTAGAAAAGCTGACCCAGTTCAGCTTGAAGCTGGTTGAAATGGGTGCTTGTTCAAAAAATAACTGAAGGCCAGACCATAACACATGCAGGGAGCAACCCTTAGGTCTACTATCACAAATCTTGTCTTGATTGGTGTAATTTATCCTTCTGTCTGCTCCAGTCAGAGTTCGATAGCTTTGACATTCTAAAAGAGGAAAAATGACTTAAGAAATTCAAAAAAGTGAAACAAACCTTCGAAATGCAATTTATTTAGACAGGCTTGCCCGACTTAAAGCTGGTTGAAATGGGGAGCTTTACGAAACAATAGATAGATTTAGCAAGAGGACGGGAACGTCAGTTGACAACGGCGCGCGCAGCAAAAATACCGGTAAGAAACTGGGTCGACAACGTCGCCCCGTTCTTAGAAGTGACTTAGCAGTCGTTGCAACGAGACTTAAGCGCAAAATTTGTTCTTCAATAGTCTAAACTCAGCTTTTCAAAGATCGCCGATACAAATTTTCGGTTTAACAAACAGCATTGAAGACAACGAAACTATCCTGTTTGAGAGTTATGCAACAAGCGTAAACAGAGGATAATTATAGTTATGGAAAGTTAGATGTTAACATACGAACCACGTGGGCGATTAAACTTTATAATATATCCATTCCAGGTAAGACTTGTGTCTGTTGATTCATCTATCAAATTTTAGAGCCCATCAGATAATTTTTTCCGCGATTTGTGTTGTCATTTCGTTTCGTACCCCTAGATTTTAGCACTGCTCATATTTCTTCGTAATTTTACAAAGAATAATTTGGAAATCATCATCGTTTTTCCACTTGGTTACTGAATATTTGTATTCATTCACGACGGTACATCTCTTTTGAACATTGAATACTTAGAGGTGCAATGCATTTTGAACGGGATTATGGCTAAACCATGTAGAAACCAAGCGAGCCGACGACAAAGTTGTTTACGATGAGTTCTTGTTTAACGCTGAAAGAATTAATTGAACTCAAACAAGTCACCCATGAAACGGTTAGGCTTAGGGTAAGACTTCGTTTCGGTTTTTCGTTTCTTTGTTTTGTTTTGTTTCTTCTTTTTTCAACGAAGTTGTCCAAGACTGAATTGAATTACTTGATTTAGAAAGTCGTGTCGAAATAAAATTGATGGTCATTTTCTTTTGTTGCGTGAACACGACTTTCTTGTTTTCATCGGCGCTCATTAAAAGTTTAGACATAAAAAATTACAAACCCGAGAAAATTCTCAAGTTGTTTATCTCTGACTTCAATCCACAACGCATTCATTCATGATCGGTAAAAACGACAACGACAACAAATAAATAAAAAAAATTTACGGTACGTAAGCTTCGTGATATTTCATCTGATTGACTGCCCTAAACTTCAACATGCAGCATGGTGATTGGTGAATCGCTTTACGATAAATTTCAACAGCGTCACATTCTTAGAGTTTTCAGAAAAGAAAGGCTTAAAAGAAAAGAAAGGCTTAAAGAAATGTATCAAACAAAAGCCCCTTTATTGTCTAATTCAAAAGCAAACTGAGTCCTGAAATCCTGGATTGCTTGCCAACGACCGTGTTCTAATTTCCTTTCGGGAGTCTAGCAAATTGAAGCGGCAAGCTTTCAGAAATAAACCGATTAAAACAAAGAAAGGGACCCAATTATTCTGGAGATGAGTTTTGAAATACTTCCAAACAGTTTTATCTCGTTTGCATCGATTTACAAGAGCACAACTGGCGGAAATCCCAGACGTTCTGATCGCGACGGAAAAACCAGCGAAATGACGTCCTGAACTTGTTAGGGAGAACGGCAACGCTAACACCGGAAGTCGAATGGTGTCATGTCCAGACTTTTCCGCGCGTTCTCCGGTTCTGAAATGACGTTCCCGTCCTCTTGCTAAATATATCTAATTACAAAGCCAGACCCCAACAACTTTTAGTCGGCTGTCACAAATCTTATTTTGATTGCCGTAGAATATCTTTCTGTCTCCATCCATCAGACTCTGATAATTTTGACCCAGTCATCGAGTTGAGCAGAGAAAGAAGATAATGATTCAAGAAAGTCATAAAACAAACCAACTAAAAACCAAAAAGTCTCGCGATGCAATACAGGTCATATATCCTCAATACTCGCTTGACAACCTGTTATCCAATTTATTACTTATATAATGGTGAAATAATCTTAGTGGTTATTTTCCAGAAAAACTCACACATTCGCACAATTAAAGAATAATCTTTTACAGCTATCATGAGGGTACAAGCCTGATCAATAACAGATTTATTTCATGGCGTAAAGATTACACCAGAGAAATAAAGTAAAAATTGACGAAATTAGATTTCGTTATGGTTTTATTCGTATTTACTTTGTTCAACCGTCTTAATTGTTACAAGTGAGGTTGGCCGAATTCTTTTTAACGTAGCCAATATCAGAACGCGGGATTCGCTTCATCTCACTTCGCTTGCTCAGGAAACCCAACGGAAAAACCCTTGGAGCAGAGAAAAAAAATGAGGCTCTATTTTGAGCTGGTTACCTTACACTTTCTGGCTAATCAGTTAAATGTGTAGCTCATATTCAATTTGATAACTTTTTTTTCTGCCTCAACTGCGCAGCATAGAAATAGCGATTTTATATATGATTCATGATATTCGAATTTTCAGGATGTAAATGTTGCACACGTACTCACTTTTGAAAATATCGGCCAAAGTTATTATTCTTTGTATTATATTCAGTATTTCAATGTCTCTTTAACTTACTATTTCAATTTTTACCACTATTTTATTTATTATTTCATACACGACCCTACATACTATGTAGCTGTAACTTTTATTGTGACAAAATCTAGGCCATCTATCTATCTGGCGGCTATCTGTCTCACCAGGCTGTGGAGGCCTGCGTGAAAGAATACTGTTTAATATGAAGAATCGGTTGGTCTCCCTACCTGATGGGAGAATAATGCAAGATCTTCCGTCTCCTACGTATGGATGTTTACATGAACAATTGAAGGATCCTTCAGTATTGTTGCATGAAGCTGATTCGTGGCAGTCGTGTGTACCACTGGCACATTCATCAATATCTGTTGATATAAATTGGCAGGTTGAGAAACATGGCACACGGGAGAGGGAAAATGAATCTCATTTTGGAATTGATGTAGGCTACGTATCCAATGAATGATAATTAGCCTTGCTTGACGAAAGACCACACGCGAAAGTATGATTTGCAAACATTCGACCATGAAAGACGTAAATTCACTATTTAATTAACCTCTTCCTACCCGTGCAAGTATGTCCATCTCCGAAAAAAAACAGTTTTTCAGTAATAACGATACGATCACAGAGTGTTTTTGCGGAAGACGTTCTCGCCACAAGCATGGAAGGAGGCATTACATTCGTTAGCTCTGTCAATTGATGATGCGACGAAAAAAGTATTCAGCCACGAGTGTTGTTCTAGTCAACCTATCATGTAGGTTATCGTAGTTATATTGTAACTGGCGAGCGATGTGATGAACTTCTATTTCAAAGTCATTTTCTTGCATAATATGAAACTTGTTTATTTCAAGTTACTTGTAACTTTTCTCTTTCTGAATTTGGTTTTGACTTTGAACGATTGAAAGGGGTTCTTACCTTTGAATATTTTCACATCCTAATTCGCAAAATTGAGTTGGGCCCATTAAATGCTTTAGCAGTGATGAATCGGAACACTTTTAAAACTAGCTCAGCATTTCACTTAAGGATTTCATGATGGCTTTAATTTAGTTTAATTTATTTTATTCTATTTAAATTTAAATTTGATTTAATTTATTAGCTTTGGCAACAACGCATACGTTATACTACACGGATAAGTTACAATAACATTAACAGGTAGGCAACCACAACAGCGATAGCCAATTACTGTGGTACCAACGGGTAAATAAGAGATTAAAATAGTAAAACGATTACATCAATAATTAATGATTAAAAACAGCATGGAGTTGATGTTGATTTCAGGGTGCGACATGATTTAAATTTCGTACGGATAGTTTTATAAGTCCTGGGATTGTCAATTTCAAAGATCTCTTGAAGTGCAGTCGAATAAAAACACATTAAAGCACGTTTGAAGCCATTTACATTGTTCATACTTAGGTTTAGCTCGTCTAACAACATGTAGCAGCTTTGGTGGCTTTCAAAAGTTTTAGGGCAATCAAGATATTCTTTTACTCAAATCTTGGGTGTTCTTGAGTGAGACATTGGTGGGGATGTGCTTACCCGAACTTAGGGAGCCTTTTGGAAGGGCGACTTTGATATGAAATTAATCTTTGAAGGATTTACCCGTGCATTTGTGTCCATCTCCAGAGAATCCACGAGTACAAGAACATTTAAACGATCCCACGGTGTTTGCACAAATGGCATTGTCCTTGCTACAGCTGTGACTCTTAAGCGCACATTCATCGATGTCTGAAATGAAACAAATAGACTATATCTGTGATCGAGACAACGAACGTTGAGGATGCACGAGGAAAACGGGTAAATAAGAGATTCAACATAACATAGTCTGAACTATATCAGGTGATCATGAAAAGTGCTATTTTTTACAGGCAGATTCGCAAGTTTTTACCCGCTAATACAAAAAGGGATCACGATTCGAATAGAGACGGGGACCTGAGCAATTGCGTCCCTCCCCACATTTCTGTTTGTGGTGGATTCATTTGTGCAGTTGTGACTACTTCTAGGACATTCGTCAATGTCTGTAACAAAATCTGCAGACCATACCAATGATCGTTATTATCAATGGAGACGGGAAAGGTGCGTCTCTAGTATAAAATTGCATGGAAAATTATTGAGCTCTTAACTCAGTTCCAACGGTAGATATGATTTAATCTCTAATGGTTACAAAAGCTGACGTTTCGAGCGTTAGCCCTTCGCTCCGACGAAGGGCTAACGCTCGAAACGTCAGCTTTTGTAATCGTTACGGTGGCCAATTTACCATTTCAACTTTGTTGATATATCCAAATTATCTCGTTACCCCCACCGACGCAGCCCCAAACAGTTTCTTTAGAAACTATCAGCCTTCATTAATTTCTAATGGCTTATCAAAAGGACATTGGCGTGTTCCCACCCCAGATATCAAGAGTTTTTGGTCTCAATCAATATTGTAAAGAAAACATAAGGTGGCGATTTCTATTATCTTTGTTACGGACAGTTTTGTAGGTTTCACATACTGGTAAGGAAAAACTTCATGAAGAAATATCGTTTTTTCCAATTAAAGCCAGGTTTACAAATATACTTGAAACAGCCCTCGCTAGTTTGGCAAATTGAATTTCTATCAGAGCAGTTATGGGCGTTTGTGGCACACTCATTAATGTCTGAAGTCAAATTAAGAAAAATCTGATAAGATTCTTAAATAGTGGGAGGGGCGCGCGCGCGCGCGCGCTGGCTGGGTGGGTGGGCTCTCTGCCAGGTGTAGAAGCGCGCCAAAAATGGCGCAGCTGTGAGGAGGCGTTTCTTTCCCCCTCACTTTTTGCTCCTATTCCCAGTAGGAGTCTCTCGCGCTTCCTACAGCAACACTTTTACAAAATGTCAAAGTCTTATTCTGAACACTTTAGATGATACACTATACATATGGATGGGAGAGTGAAAGGGCTATCCCACCGTCGGCTTACATTCACTCTCTAGCTTAAAACCTCTGAAGGAGTAGATCACAACGATCGCATTTAATGGATAGCTTCTATTTGTGGTAATCACTTTGGGTTGATTATTTAAACAAAGGTTAGCCGTTGTTTAACAAAACTGCGTTCTAACTATCTTAAATTCAGCTGAATCTTTTATCTAAAAATTATTTTTGGGAACAGTGTCAAGAAGGCCGAAAGCCAGCGGTGGATGGACACTTATATCATTAAAACCCTCCTCTCATAGAAAATATGTAAGGCACACTGCTCACCGGCCCTTTAAGTTTTACCTTTTTCACAATCTTGGCCCGTGAATCCAGAAGTGCATAGACATCGATATCGTTTTCTTGTAAATCCTGATTGGCAGGTGGCTTTGTTCTTGCATGGAGATCCAGCACAAAAATTCTTTAACACAAAGGAAGAAATCTGTCATTGCTAGAAAGAGCTTAACTCTGCCTCGAAGACTGCCTCCAATAGCTTAAAAACTTAATAACGTGCAGCTTTCTGAGGTAAAAAGAAGAATTATTATTCACCCTGAATAGCACTCTAATCCTTCGTAGATAATTCTTAAGTATCTCATCATGTTTCTGTGATACCTATCTTTACCTATCTTTTGCTATCTTTACTGAAAGGAAAACAGGATCTGTTATCAACTGTGTTTGGAAGAAGTGTCCGAACGAAACGAGAAAAATACATTGTTTCTGTTAATGGCGTAGGGCACCAAAGAGTCCTTCGGGCGCCAAGGGGTACTTTTAATTGCAAGTTCAGCTTTGTTTACAAAAGGTCCTTCATGACATTAGCATGTGTCTCAGTAGCTTGAAATATTAATAACAGATAGTGTATAAATAGCTCTAGTCAAATATGAAAATTTCAAGAATACACCCTCAGCTCTCACGAATCGCCCAAAAAGCTCGATTATTATAATTGATACCTAGCGGCTCGTACCTTCGTTCCATGATATACGTAGTTCGCTGCTGTCACTAGATCGTTATCGTATTCTGTGGCCGTTGCGTTGTTCATTTCACAGTTGTGTGTTTCGGCTTCATTTTGTCCAAAATAAAAGTTTATGCTGACACATTTATGGTTCAGGTAACACCGATATTCACACGTGTCCCTGTCAATCACACTGATGTTTGCTATGGTGTGGTTAACAAGACGTTCTCCAACGAGAAATAGATTGGATGGAAATGCAAAGATACGGCATTGATCTAAAAATCAAAAATTATCTTTAACTGAAAAGCGAAATGGATCATCAATACTGTTCCGAGGGTTTCCGATAGTGTTAAGCTCTTTATCAAGGGGACAACATGGGACATAGTTATATTATATTATCATTATATCATATCTTATATTATGTTATGATAATGCATCGACTATGATATATTTACAGAAATACCTTATACTCAGAAGCCTTCAGTGACTGTATTTCGATCCGGAGAGACCGCTCAAAAATAAATGTTTGTCCTCCGATAAAGGTACAATATTCTTTCTTATCATTGAAAAATTTTGAATAATTGTCATAGTGACCTCGGCGTATCAATGCAGGAATGTTTATATCGCTATAGCAATGGTTAAATAATTACAGTCCTTTAGTTCTTCGCCACCAGTCACGCGGGAAGTTTTTATGGTACCGTTATTCGTAGTAAGTATCCAAGGTACGTTATTGTAAACATACAGTGAATGCTTAACAATTTCAACAATTTTGTCTCTGTTTTTCTTGCCTATAAAAAAACCTACTCATTTGGCCTCATAAATCGCAGGCTAAATAATGGTGGAGGGCTCTATAAGCGAGTTAACATATATTTTAAAAGCCGGGTTCTTAAATTACAATCCGATGAAATTGAAATTGTACCCAAATAGAAAAGAAATCCTCATTCCATATCGGTCGGGTGCTTTCTCCCGTAAAAAAAGGGGATTCAAAACTTTCTTTCTCTAACTAGTAAATACCCCATTTTTTCCCTGAGTGCGAGGCAACGGTACCATAACTATTGGCTCTTTATTTTATTGAATATCAACGAACCCCAGACATATGTTTATATATCGTACATATTTGAGTGTTCCAAAAGAAGTTCAAACTATAAGCCGGCGTCCAGCGAAATACATGATAAGTTAAGAAATACTCAAGATTGTTTGGTTAAATCGAGAAACTTTGCAAACATACGTACAAACATTGGAAAATAACCGGTAATATTTTTGAATGAATAAAAGATAACATCACATTGAAATGGACGAAGAGTTTTGCAGCCATTTTGTTAGTTAGACCTCACAGATAAGGAGTTTCAGTTTGTTTTCTTCTAAGTTGGATACCTGAAAACTCTAGAGGAGAGAAATAAAGTTTATCATGAAAACTTACCATCTGGGCAGGATAGAACTTGTTCAAGTGGAAGAACCACAGAGACGATAAGCAAGTTGAGCGAGACTCTCATGTCCTAAAAAAAACCGCAAAAAGCATAGATTTAGATGTCTAGAGAGCTGTTAAGCAAAACATACAGCTTAACCGCATTTTGTTGACTGCAGTGTACAACCAATTTAAGGCTACACTTTCAAGTAACGTGTTAATATGTTTGGCTAGGTTAAAGATGTTTCAGGACCTGTCACAAGGACGCATTAACTGATTTGACGTGTACTGAAGTAGTTACAATTTTGTTAGTTTTCTCCTTAGGCACTTCTCTTCATCCATTACTCCCTTCCTTTTTTTGGTCCGTGACGGCAATAATGAGCAACATGTGAAATGCAAAGGTACAATAACAGCCTTCAAATGTTTGTTTCTTTTGAAGATTTCAAACTATTATTTCCGTAGTATTCACCTAGTTTAATTTCGGCCCAGCTCACACTATTTCGAAGAGTTTCTTAGAAAAAAAATTTAAAGACATATATGTAGCCGTAAAATGGCCAAATTTTTAACCGTTAGTCGTGAAAGCCGTCTTCCCATGGAGACCCTCATTTAATTGTCACGTATTTTGTAAAAAGTAAGATTAGCGGCAGCGACTTTCTACTTATTGACCCCATCTTCTGAGCCATTTACTTCAAGTACTTCCAACAAGTAAAAAAGTTAAACCACCCGTATTCCACGTTTCTTTCAGTTCGTGGAAGCCTGAACCCGCTACGCTTGCTCCGTATTGCCGGGATTTCGGGCCAATAATCCTCAGTGCGGCCCTCGCGCTCGGTTAGTAAGAGGTTAGTCTTTGCGGCAACTGTTATATGTCTTGCAACATGAAGTCTCTACAACTAAGCCACAAATTTTTTAAGAAATACTGGACCAACGCGCCGTGCCATTTTGGCAGTTCGACTGGACCGGTGCTTTGCAACAGTTTGGAAAACTTCCTCGAAATAATACTATTTAAAAAATAAAACCTGAAACACGGCTAGATCAGAAAATTGTTCTCGAAAATGCTTAGTAATTCTGCCATCAGCCTTGCATGTTTTTCCTTTAGCATGGCTAAATAACTCTTCTACAATGCACACTCTCCATCCATTTCCTAAAGAACAGTGCTGCCCGGAACAGGTGATCTAGTCCGATTGCTAAAAGGGGTAGGTTTCTAAAGAAACTGTGGTGCTGTGTCGATGGGGGTAACAAGGTCATTTGGTTTTATGAAGTAAGTTGAAACTGTAAATTGGCCAACGTAAAGAGTAAAAAAGCTGACGTTTCGAGCGTTAGCCCTTCGTTAGAGCGAATGGTGAAGTTCTTTGCGACCTCGGTACTAGTCACTCCAAATGTATCAGTGTTAAAGAGTGAATTGAAAATTGATAAAAGAAAAATTTAAGACGTTTTAGGGAAATTGGTTCATAGCAACGGTGCTTTTCAGGACAACTCTTACCCGGACGATGAGACTTACGTAAAAGAGGAGCCTTTCTACAGACCACAACATGCTTTTAACTAATGTACTGAACTATGAAGCAGGGCATTCTTTTTCAAATCTCTTCTTAATGTCACCTGCAGACTTCCTTTGAACAATTTTGGCCAAGACCCACGCAGAATTTCCGTCTTCTCCGAAACTCAAAACAGGATCTCCTTGTTACAACGTAAGTAAATGGCAACGAAACTCTTAGTTTTATATAACAAAAAATAAAAATATCTCAGACTTCGATGGCTTTTGGAAATTCCTGTTTCTTACTAATTTTCGTAATAACACAGCTAAAATAGTGTTCTTGTTTCCAGGTCATGACAAGAAGGCCGAACACAGGAAGTTCCTTACGTTATGATCGACAGCTAAATAATTTCCCGTCCAGCCCGACCTAATACAGTCAATAAGTCCAATCGGCACTCTATAATGTGACTAAGCTTTTCCTCTTTATTCCTCATACTTGTATTTGGCTTCTCGAAGGGATTCTTAAAGGGAAGTAAAACTTTTTCCGGCATCTCTCGCGCCATCACGGACGGCCCTCTTACGGGCAATTTGTCAATATGTTTTGTAATAAGAACTCCTATTTTTCGCTTTGTAAACAAAGTCATGCAGTTATGGATCATTAACTGAAGAGCTGATATTTGAGTAGTTATGGTTCGTAGTTTTTACGACTAGTCTGTGCGTTATTGACTTCCTAAATACATTTTTATATCATAATGTAGGACTGAGATGTTTTGTTTTCATTTTGACAGGAGGCGTACCTTTCTTTGCAAACACTCCTCTTGAGAGTTATGCCACGCATCTTTTAATTTGGTTTTTTTTTTTTTTGCTCTCCAATGCAACTAATACTAGAAACTAGAAACCATGGCTGATCTAGAAACGGAGTGTGTTTCAGAGTAATGTCAAGTTTAAGCTATAGTGTATGGTCCAAAATTCTCAAGCTAGCGGGTGCAAAACTTCTCTCCAATGAAAAAGCGAAATTTAGCAAAAGCAGGTCCTGACGTCAACCGACCAATCATGTTTTAAATATACTTAACTATATTTACGTTTATAATATACTTAAGTAAATATCCTCAAGTTTAATGAAGGGTATTAAGTTCGAAGACTCAAGGAAAATAATATTGGAAAAATATCATCCCTTTTGGAACTATGTCCTACAACTTAAGTGCATTTGGGTATCCTGGCCTCCATTGATTTTTGAATTTAGAATCATTAGTATCAACTATACAATCATATCCATTGGCTATATCTAAGATGAACAATTTCCAGATGATGATGATGTCAAAATAAGGCTTTTTTCTCCAATAAGCACAATTTTGCTATTACGTTGGTTAGAATATAAACTTTTTCAAATTCAATGAGCATCGAAATTAGAATTGAAAATTTAAACATTTGTTTTACCTGCTGGTTAATCAGGGTCATAAATTATTAGGAACTTTTCGCCACCGGCGCATTTTTTTTTTTTTTTTGGTTGAAAATTTACTAAAGCCTACAGAGAGAGGCTTAGAGTTGAAATTCTATTCAAAGGAATCTTATAGGGCCTGGCGGTTGTCAACCCGAGGCCTAGCCCAAACCACTGTTTTACGCAATCAGTGGGCCTCAACCTTTCTCTATAAGAGGGTTGATTTAATTAAATAAGCGTCCCTCCACTGTTAGCTTTGGCAACCCTGTTTCCGCTGTTCACAAAAATAAATGTTCAGATAAACCGTTCAGCTAAACTGAGTATTGATTACGACGCAGTTTTGTTGAACGACGGCTAAACTTTGTTTAAACAACCTGACCTATAGCATTTCCAAGGCGTGCATGGTACTTTTTGAGACTTTACATAACTAATGAACACAATCCTTGCTCCAAATATAATTTCTAAGATGAATATGACTTTACCCCACGTATTTTCCGTTAAATTTATGTTTACAATCGACTGCGATCATTTACAGACTCAATTTGCTCAAACGGTAGAAAATAAGTTACCATTTGACCACAGCGAGGTTTCAGCCACAAGAATAAAGTTCAAATTTTGAGAACTCAGAGAGAAAAGTGAAATTTTGAAACTGATGTAAAAGCACCAGGAACGAAATTGTAAGACTTACCGCAAAAACTGACGAAATCTCCAAATAGGATCGGATAGAAAGATTTTCAGACAATAGGTATTTCAAAGATACTTTTCGACACTCCCAACAACGCTTAAAAAAAATTGCCAAAAAAGCTATACCTGCAGTTAGGCCTTATACTGGCGTTAACACTAATAGGAATACTGAAGGTATTTTACCAATGTTATCAACTTACCTGAGTGAGTATGAGAGCTTTCTTACAATTTTCAAGATCGGTGTTTTAGGCCGTTTGAAACTTAGTCTGAAACGATATCGCACTCAGTAGTGTAGCACGATGCCGAAGTTTGTAAACCTCCTTTTTAATTCCACCTGCAAAGTTCGTTTGAACATTTTTGGCTAAAGTGCATGCAGCATTAGCCTTTGGTCAGAGCGAATGGAGGAATTGTGGGTTGTGTGTGAGTTTTTATGCAGAGAAAATGGAGTTACGCTATTGGTGGGAATATGGTAGCGAGAGAAACAAGAATAAATTATTTGAATGATAAGCTTTCGTTGATACCATGGGGATTAAGAGCGCCGATTTAAAAGATACATTTTTATTCTAGAGTTTTGCGGCTTTCCGAACTGCCTAGATGTAAGGAAAAGCCGCAGGCTGCAGACTCTTTACGGTAGCTAATTTGCATAATTAACTCAGTAATAGGCTAGTTACGAATTGATGGTGTGAGAAAGTCTGGTAACTAATTAAGGGCACCAAGTCGAGGATGAGGGGAATAAGCGCTTAAGGAAAGACCGCAGACTGCAGACTCTTTACGGTGGCCATTTTACATAATTAATTCAGTTAATATAACCAAAATATCTTGCTATACTCCCCCCATCGACACAGTAGCACAGTTTGTTTAGAAACTTACAGCCTTTAATCTTCTGTCTTTTAATCGAAGTTGGGTGGAGCATGGAGGATGGGGATTTCTTGATTACCTTTTACATTGCAGTTTCCTCGTCATCCCGTGGTCATCGTTGTGGAGACAAGTCATTCTGTAGTGTCGTCATGACGAGCTTTGCTCATGAAAAAAATTCTCAGCAGGCATCGTAAACTGATGCCGAGGTTTGGGGAAGAAGGCGTTGGGTGGATGTCATCACATTAATTACACCACAATGTAATTATACAGATTAGCGTCCACGAATCCACGAGAGATACGCGATTGCGTGCGAGTTAACGCAGGGTCATCTGTTGGCGGTGAAAATCAAAATCATGAAATGAAATGAAGTTTGTTGTGAGCGTAATGGTCATAAAATACTGCGTTTTCTCTGTTTCTGCCTGTTTCCTTATAACGACATTTTTAATCACGTAGTCTTTCAAAGATCCTTCCTTTTCACAGAAGGGGCAATACCGGCGAGGCGCCGTATTCGAAAAGCCTCTCTTTCGATTATTTAGGTATGATTCTTTCGCTTGGTTTGACATAAAACAGTAACAAAAGATATCGCAATTTCATGTGCCGTACGACCTGAATAACTACCGTATCGAATTTCCAGTATTGCGTCACTTGGTGGATCGATCAGTGTTCACGCTTTGCGATCGTAGTACACGATGTTATTGTTTTGGTACAAAACCTGTGGCGGTCGCACGACTTGGCCTCGTATCCTGGTTAAATTCTTACCAATATTATAATATTAAACCTCGACGAGATTTTTCATGTCGAAATGTCGAAAAGCATCATGTTTTCGATTTCGAAACCATTCGAAATGAAGTCATAGAGGCAGTCGGATTTTCGACGTGCGGCTTTCCACCGGCTAACTTAACCACGCAGAGTCTTTGCAGGATTACAAGTGCCACACTTGACCCTTGCAAGCATTGGTATCTACTTTTGAAAGAGGTATGTGACGTTCCTTTGCGTAAATATTTCATATGCGATGTATTTAAGATATTTCCCGACGAAATCCAAAGTGTGGCGACACGGGAACTTCAGCCGGCCAACTCATCGTTCGAAGTAGTGGGGTTAGCCAGGATTCCCGACCTCGTTCACGTTGTGTTCATGTTCTGTCTAATAGCTGGTCTATCTTCTTCGTAATAAACAATCCCCGACGAACTTATTAAATCTGCGGGATTTATGACTATCGTAAATCTGGTGAACTCCGCCACGCTAGACTTTGAGCCCGAAGGCGCGAAAAATTTATCTTTTGGCGCCAAACTCAGTCACGACTCCGAAGAGCTCGCTTCCTAACTTACCGAAAGATCAGCTAGAGTAAATTCCCTTGGAGTGGAACTGAAGAAGCTTCGAACACAGATTTCTCATCTCGAATCAGCATGGAGTCAATTTTACAGACCCTTTTTTCCACCTCAATGTTCGTACCTTGAGGTGGCTTGAGTGCCTCAATGACCAATTGCAATACAATGCCTTTAAAGAATTCAGCTTCAGTTGGTGCGCTGTATTTTCTGCAAGGTAGAGACCAGACTAACACGGACTTTGTCATTGTAGTTATTGTTATGATTATTATAATTATCATTATTATTAATGATTTTGTTATTGTTATCATTATCTTTATGATTGTGATTGAATCATTTTCAAAATGAAATAGGCTGCTCAATGAGGATGGCATGCTGAGGCAAGTAGATTTTCATTTATTTACCCCCCCTCCCCCCAAGTAGAAATTCAAGTGTTTCTGATAGTTTTTCTCTTCAATAGATTGTTAGAATGCAGAAGATTTTCTAAGACACATTGTTCAGAGGGCTTGTCTTAAGTAGTTGTTTTCTGATTCAAAACCACCTGCCTAGTTCTGTTTCTCTTGGGTAGTTAGTCCATGGACTGTTGTTATCTGATGGCAGAACCAACAGGTGGATCTGTTTCTCTTGGGTAGTCAGTCCATTATGGGCTGTTGTTATCTGATGGCAGAACCACCAATCTGTTCTGTTTCTCTTGGGTAGTCAGTCTATAGACTGTTGTTATCTGATGGCAGAACCAGTCCCTATTTTTTTCAGCTCTATGCTGTCAGTCTTTTATGGACAGTTATTTTTATCTGATGGCAGTTTTAGCTTGCTCTTTTTGTTTTGAAAAATGTGTTGCTTATGCTGTTTGTCATGTATCATCTGTTATTAGTCGGAGGCACTTTGGTCAATCAATGCTATCATTGTCTTCATTATTATTATAATTGTTAATTCAGCTGCTACTCTTCTCTCTTTGCCACAGGGCCCACTACAGACAGCACTAGCTTAATGAAGTCCCAAAACCTTTCACAATGAGCCAACTCAAGAATTGCAGTCCTGAACAGTTTTTGGGGTTTTCCTGGCTTTTCTTGAGATTATTTTGTCTCAGTTTCAATTACTTGGATACTCATTCAGCTAGACTAACAATAACACCATTTTGTTCATAGATAAACATTGAAATAATCATAATAGTAATATAAATGATAATAATAATGATTTGTTATTGTTATCATTATCATTATCATTATCATTATCTTTATGATTGTGATCATCATTTTCAAATTGAAATAGGCTGCTCAGTGAGGATGGCATGCTGAGGCAAGTAGATTTTCATTTAATTCCTCCCCCCTCCCCCCAAATAGAAATTCAAGTGTTTCTGATAGTTTGTCTCTTCAATAGATTGTTAGAATGCAGAAGATTTTCCAAGACACATTGTACAGAGGTCTTAAATAGTTGTTTTCTGATTCAAAACCACCTGCCTAGTTCTGTTTCTCTTGGGTAGTTAGTCCATGGACTGTTGTTATCTGATGGCAGAACTAACAGGTGGATCTGTTTCTCTTGGGTAGTCAGTCCATTATGGGCTGTTGTTATCTGATGGCAGAACCACCGATCTGTTCTGTTTCTCTTGGGTGGTCAGTCTATGGACTGTTGTTATCTGATGGCAGAACCAGTCCCTATTTTTTTTTTCAGCTCTATGCTGTCAGTCTTTTAGGACAGTTATTTTTATCTGATGGCAGTTTTAGCTTGCTCTTTTTGTTTTGAAAAGTGTGTTGCTTATGCTGTTTGTCACGTATCATCTGTTATTAGTCATAGGGTGACTTTGGTCAATCAATGCTATCATTGTCCTTAGTATTATTATTAATTCAGCTGCTACTCTTCTCTCTTTGACACGGCCCACTACAGACAGCACTAGCTTAATGAAGTCCCAAAACCTTTCACAATGAGCCAACTCAAGAATTGCAGTCCTGAACAGTTTTTGGGGTTTCTCTGTCTTTTCTTAATTTGTTTTTGCCCCAGTTTCAATCACTTGGATACTCATTCAGCTAGACTAACAATAGCACTATTTTGTTCATAGATAAACATTGAAATAATCATAATAGTAATATGAATGATAATAATAATGATTAGATTAATGGAAATAATCATAGGAATTATAACCATCAGGATAATGAACATTATTTCTCTAACTATTGTAAATATTTTTATCATTATTATTATTATTATTATTATCATTATTATTGTTATCATTGTTATTATTATTATTATTATCATTATTATCATTATTATTGTTATCAATGTTATTATTATTTCCATCATGAATTATTAGAGATGCTTGGAAAAAAATGATCTATAGTTCCCTCCAACTCATTATTCTTTCAGTTAAGTGAATTAAGACTTTGTGAACAGTTACTGCTTTATTCTGTCATTCCTGATGACCATAGAAATGGTGAAAGTCCACAGATATTATCCCTCTAAGAGTTTCTCCAGGTGTTTTTTTTTTCCTCTGAATTTGGTTACAACAGAATGAAGGGCATCAGAGTATAGTGCGCCCAGCTAGACATGAATTGCATTAATATTACAGGGTCATTTTGCTGTATTCAGGGTTTAATCTTAGCCTTCTACAGACAAGTTTGTTCCTCTAAATGCAAAACACATGTTACAAACTTACAAAAACTGCCAAGAAACAGCTACTAAATTTATGGAAACATGACGAACAAGTCAACTAGACTGTGTACTACACATCATTGAAATCAAAGTATCACTTTAGGAACATAAAATCGCAAGGTCAGTTTCCCATTTTTAGTGCCTGAGAAAAGATCAGGCCACCAGATTACTTCAAATTCCCTGGTTGCTCGTCCATCTCAATTGCCAACAACCATTTTAGTTTACTGGGTGATAATCGTGCTTGATTTCTTGCCCCATGCTTTTTAATTGGCCGCCTGTAAAGCTTGTTGAGAGTTTAACAGCTACTACTTGCAGCAACCTCCATATTCCCCCGATAGCTTTTCTTAACTCTAATGGTACAGAACTTTGATGACTCAGACCAGAAATAACATCATTCACTCTACCATCCCTGTAATAAAAAACTTTGGATTTTTCTCTCCATACAGGGGGCCGCAAATGTATTTTTACCCTCACACGTTTATAAAAGCATTCGGCATGCCTGCTAACAAAGCTTGGATGTATGTTTCAGGAACTTAGTATCTTTCAACTCGACACTATTTGCCTGAAACCAAAATAATAATTACGAAAGTTAAGAGATTATTTACTTCTGGAGTGAAATGTACCAAATGATTTGCCCTTTCAAACATGTACCTGAGTTAGCAGGTTTTGTCAATCACAAAATTACACGCCGGGTTATTAGTATTCCTTGGGGACCTTCCTATATTATCATAAATATCTAAGACAAGCAGGTCATTTAGCTGGGTAATCTATGTTAAAAACCGCGCTGTACAGCACTTAGAATTATTTTCCTCACTCATTTTTCTCACACTGCAACTTCGCGTACAACGCAATTATTACTACGCAGTCATATCTGGTGTCCAATTGGGAGAAGAGCTTATTATTTTTGTTTTAGAGGTGAATTGCGATTTCTTGTATGTCCCCTATTTCGTCGAAGAAAAGCTCGAACAAATACTGAAAGTAATGAGTAAGTCACTATGAACAACTAGTGCAAAGTGACAGCACTATCGAGCCAAACTGAGAACTGTTCTTTAATGATTTTTAACGTAAACCACCAATTCTTACTATTTTTAATTTCTGCGTTTTAATAGACTTTGACATATTCTTGAGAAGATATTAAATCGGTTAGCGCTGTTGTTCCTTTCTAAATTATTTTGGTGGAAGCGCCTCAGAAGACACTGGTTTAACTAAAACCATGTTGGGCGACGTTACATTTTGACTGCACAACCTGCAATTAAATTTAATTTTAACAGCTATTCGAGTGTGTGAAGAACGGAAAAGAGCAAAATTACATACCATCGGTCTTTCGATGCACCGACGAATTAAAACTTTTTACAATTCCACTTATCCATTGCTTGTAATTGATAGACCTTGTCCTTATTCTTGCGGGAGGCCGTACGATCTGTTGTCCATTGTAGAACTTGGCAAACTTAGCGCACTCTGCCTAGAGCGCAACAATGTGATCTTTCGATTCTCAATCTCACTAGCGCAGTTGTTGTGTTGAACATGGACGAATAATACATCGCAGCGTGTCTTGTAGATAGCTAAGAGATGCCATGCATGTTTAGGATAAGCGCTGAATATGGACGAGCGTTAAAGCCGCCACTGAAAAAGCACAATCGACCGTTTTTCATTGTAAGGATCAGGTCTTTCACACAGCTGTCAGAATTAAAGAGAGGAAGAACGTCGATCTCGCTCACCTAAGTAGCGAAGTACACCACGAGCGGCGACGGTGATCAAACACTTGGAAGATCACCGTGGTGTCCCTCTACTCTTTGGTATCATAACCAAGAGCGAGCCCTTTCGACTTGTCACTAAGTTTTACGGTTTATAAAACAAAGGCCCCGCTCTACACAAAGCCTTAAAGAATGAAACACTAGAAAAGCTTACTTAGCTTGGAATTATAAAAATTTCCTTTCTTAAAAATCGAAGATTTTCATGGTTTCCGTAACTTCGTATTTTTCCAAATTTCCTCTTTTACATGTTATGCTGTTTTGCATTTTCTTCAGCGTATAATTTAGTTCAGCGTCGATCATTTATCATCCTTAGAGGAAAATATTCTGATCTTTACGTTTAACTATAAAATTGCTCTGGCTTACATTGTGCGCATAAAAGGAGCGTTAAATTAAACATGAGTTGATTCCACGCGAGGGTTTTACCTGGAAAAATGCCTGCACACGAGAGACACCGACATTAACGCGTGTCCCTTTCTGGAAAACATTCGTGTTATGACAAGAAAGGTCAGCTTAAGGGTTTTGGGTTACCCAAACTATGCAATTTTGACGCCGAAAAGTGCCAAAAAGTAATTACAGAAACTTCATCCGCAACACCTTGAACGTGCTGTGGGCGCGAACTGAGATCTTCTCTTACAGTTAATAATTGCCAGGCGGAACTCAGATCCGGCTTAGCCTAATTTGCATAAATTTTTTTGGTGGGCAAAGCTCGTCATGCTAGCAATAATCATAATAAGTCTATTACGTAATCAAAGTGGTTACTACGCGTGTACGCTTTTAATGTAACAAAATGTAAAGAGAACATTTTTCAATAATCATAATAAGTCTATTACGTAATCAAAGTGGTTACTATGCGTGTACGCTTTTAATGCAACAAAATGTAAAGGGAACGTTTTTCAAAGGGGTTTCCAATGCAAAATGCTTGCATTCGTTAATAAGAAAATGTTAGAAACGAACGATACCTTTCCTTCTGAATTCTGTTAGGTTGGCAAGAACGTCCGTCGCCATTATCAATGTTCGCAGAAGCTTTAAACTCTTTAAAACACGCTAAAAAGACCATTTTAGAATAGAAGAAATAAATAGGACAGTGTAAGGTGATTAATGAATGGGGAGCGTCAAAGAGAAGTTTTTTGGCCGAAAGGAAAATGCCACAGCTTTTAAATGTTGTTCCATTGCCTGAAAATGCAAACTACTGGTGGCATTTTGTAGTAGAAAAGTAGTCTTAACCAGTGGAAAAATAAGTAAAGTGACGATTAGCTACTGTACTTAAGAAATGATTTGTAAAGTGATAATCATATTTCATTGAAGTGACGCTATTATGAGATAACTTTTAGTAACCGTCTTGTTGTGAAAATCTTGTACAAATGCTGTTGTTGTCATTGTGATTCTTAGTGTAGAATTTAGCATTCTCTGCATTTATTGCAGTTCATTAGCGTTCCTTCAGGAATACGTTTTGTCTTTCTTTCCTGCGTTCGGTATAATTTACATGTTGTTAATATTCTAGCTTTTTAGTTTCATCGTTGATTTCATCGAGAGAACATCTTGTCTTAAGAGAACATCCGGTTTAGAGTTGCCTTTTCGCGGCCTACAGCGCCGATACAATGTAAGTTTCTAGTTATTATGTTCATCGCGTTCGCTTTAGCCGCCTTTCAGTTTTATATTTCTGCATTTTGTAAGCTTGTATTTTTTGTTGGTTCTTCATTAGTTCAAACCTCTCCCTCCGATCGAGCGTTTGTAATCATTACATCGTCGAGCAAAATTGATTAAGCGTCGCATTCAGATGTAACAAACCACACCGACATCCTCATTATGGCCACAGTTTTCGTTTCCTCATCCGGAAAACGAAGAGTGAGTTAATGCTGCCTCTCTCCTTTGCAGCGAACATCATCCATCCAGATTGGCCCAGACCCCTGACTGTATTTAGCACAAGAAGTAGCCTGGGTTGCACCAGAAAAGCCAAGCTGACGAAAAACCACACTGGCTTCGTTGATTGTCCAGTCATCATCACAAACTGTGCCCCAGTGCCCGTTGCGAGAAACTTCTACGCGTCCGAAGTTTGCACCACCGCCCACCAAACGTACAGCGCCCTCACCTGTAGGACTGATTGATCAACACAATGCTGGAATAAAATATACCATGGATTGTCTACAAGTTATCTAGTAAACCAACGATTTTTCAAAAGTTGTACATCACTGACCACTACAAATTTAAATGCTGACGTTTCCAGTCGAGACTGTATTTTTCATCAAAAGGATCATATTATGATGAAATAGTTTTGAAGGGAAAACGAAATAATGAGTTTGCCTGGGAGCAAACAAATGGATTCAACCTATTTTTATGTATTTTTGTTTTGTTTCCTAGGAATGAGATGATCCTAATTTCATAAAACGGCGAAAATTTGCTACTGTAGAGAGCCTAATACTTCGTAGGCTTTTCATCTGTAGATCGACTATTGCCATTGTTAATTAACATAATTTAAATTTACAATACCTGCAGGCTAAGCGCGTAAAATTTAGCCGTCAGCCTGGAAACTGGTAAAACCAGTCATTTTCCAGATTTTCACTCCTCTACAGAGTAATAAAACATTTATCCTAGCAGCGTAGAGTGTTTTCACTAAGAAAGCACCCTGTAATTGAAAAAGTCTTAATATTAAAGAAACTGGACCAAATACATAGTTCTACCTCTCATGCGTCCCATGTAAAAGCGCAAATTATCAGACTAGAAATTGTCAGGCCTTGCTTCCTTGGTTTGCGTGTTCAATTCACAGGACTTTTCCCCAATCACATAGTTGTAGCTTTAGCATATCACAAGTTTCACAAGTCTTAAAAGGACGCTGTCATCAGCATTTCTTGTGTTATTACCGTAGTTGCAGTCACAATAGTCAAAAGAAAAAAGTTATCAATAATTCATTTCTTGTTCCTGTTTAGTCCTTGAGAATGAGTAACACTGCCTTCTTCAGTCTTGAAACCGTTTAAGATTTATTTGTAAATTCACAGGACTTTTCCCCAATCACATAGTTGTAGCTTTAGCATATCTTTTCCCTCTCGCACCGTCTCGTGAGGGCTGTTTACTGGGTTTCTTTTTAAAGACGAATCCTTTCAGAGCCGTATTAGGTACGCTAGCTCCTCTCCAGTGCATGGATGCCTAGTAGTAGTGAAGTCCGAAAGATAAGAAGAGGCCAGAAGGCTTAGGAAGCTTGAAATCCACAGCATTTCCTCGGGTGTTGGGATTTTAAAGAGCATACTACCTCAAGAAATAAATTGAACGTAATGTCCGAGCCCATGGATTAAATACAAATCAAACCAAGCAACTGAACAAACAAAAATGCAGAGAAATTGACGGAAAAAGACTGGAGGACTGACAAACCTTTCAAGGGATTCTTTTATCGGTATTTTTCGTTTTCCAACTATGTGTATATGGCAAGCGAAGATAGACAATTGAGAGCGTGTTGATAGAAGGTGAGTGCTCGCTCCAGTGCATTCCTCAATATTTAAGACTGTATTTTTGGGCAAAAACGCTTGGATTTTGTTTTTTAATGTATTAATGCATAAAGAAAGCACGTTCGATTTTGTTGTTGTATTCCGTAACTTTTTTTTAAAAGAGAACAACTTTTTTTTCATAGTAATGATAAATAAATTTCACTTGCTCTGGGAAGGAATAACGAATGATAAACATGCAATTATTGTTTATAGGAACCGCGGTCACCAACGTCACAGAGACTTGATTATCACCTCTCAGAAACTGTTAAGCCTAAAGGATATCGAACCTCTGCTCAAAAATGACTGCTGTCAAACATTTCAGATTGATGGTTTGACATAGTCAGGGAAAGCCCTTCAGAAATTAAATTCGCTCCCTGTTCAAATCCTACCTGATGAATCGGTACAATCCCGTTTCAAGTAGCTTCGTTTCTAAGTGTGCAGCCTTC
>NC_142520.1:33672667-33747667 GCF_964205215.1 Stylophora pistillata
AAACCTCTAAACCTCGAGGGAAAGTAGATTTAGAATAGAACTCGACCATCATAGCGTTAAAAGAAATAAAGGCCTTCTGAGGATCACATTCAAAGTTGATATTTTAAAGAGCATACTTCTGGCTATTGCATTTGAGTCGTCCTTCTAGCAACATCGTAGTTTTTTATTTTCATAATGATAGAAATTTTGGTCATGTTTTACACCGGTGCGATTTTGGAAAGCGACATTACGATATTTCACCGTCACAAATGACAGGAAAAAAATTCTAAGAAACAGGACTTCTCATCAGTGAGAGAATGAATGAAGTGCAGCACATGGATTTGTAAAGGTAAGCTGAGATCAAAGGGACTATTCAGTTTTCGTTCCTTTTTTAATGCTGTAGCTGTGTAAGTTTTATAAGATAATGTTGACTTGCTTTTTTTGTTTTCAGCGATAACTTAAAGTCAGATTAAGAATTGGTCTAAACCATATATCTCTTGTGCAAGATTTAAGAAAGAAGAGTGTTCCAAGATGTTGCTTCGCGCAGCAAGTCGTAGAAAGCTCTAGAAAGTCGATTAAAAGAAAAAACATTTGAACTTCTTTTATTCTCTTGCCAAATTTCAAAATTTTAAAGGTTTTCTGTCACCTGTGTGGAAAAGTTATGCCACATTCACGTCTAATGTGCTGCATTGGAAACTAAAACTTGAGATGTGATAAAGAGAATTTTCATTATAAATTGAAAAATTGTTGATAAAGTGTGATGTAAAGATCACATTTTGAATTCGTTGATTAAAAAAAAACATCCTTTCATAGTTAGTTAGAGATTTGCAGAAAATAGCAAAATGTGAAATCTAGGCAAAGTATAAAACACTTAAAACTAATCGCTAAGACGTTTAGCTTTCAAGAGCAGGAAATTATCCCATCTTATTTTCTCTGAAAATTTTAAGGAAGAACTAGTATTTTCCAATTAATTGAAATGTACCTTTTCATTCTAAGAGCGTTGACTAGTGTTAAAGAAAACCGGCTTACTTTTTAAGATGCAACACTTTTTAGGTGGAGTTTCTTTGTGTGTGTGTGTGTGTGTGTGTGTGTCTCTGTGAGAAATTTCACAAGTCTTAAAAGGACGCTGTCATCAGCATTTCTTGTGTTATTACCGTAGTTGCAGTCACAATAGTCAAAAGAAAAAAGTTATCAATAATTCATTTCTTGTTCCTGTTTAGTCCTTGAGAATGAGTAACACTGCCTTCTTCAGTCTTGAAACCGTTTAAGATTTACTTGTAAATCACAAGTCTTCGTAGCAGTAGGAGTGTCTCGAGCGTTACTTTGGGTAGAACAGATACATATTTTACTTTGTTAAACTTGCCATCAGCCGAAGGAAAATTAAAAGGTTAAGGACTCTGTAATGATGAAAGGAATCCCACGCACCTTGTAAGGGAGAATAACAATAAGAAATAACACGTTTTTGTTTCTCACAGTGCTTGCACTCATGAGTGCCATAAAGAAGTAATTATCAGCTTAGATAAAATATCTAGTTTACACACGTCAAACCTCTATAAAGGTTTCTACTTTTATTTTAATTAGTTATATGATTATAAATTATTTCTTGGACACGAGTCAACGCGTCTCTGTAGAAAAAAAAAGACATACAATCCATTGAATGAAATAAATTAAAAAGGCGTTCTCCATTCTTAACACATGAACACGACTACCATATACGGCGTTTTAAAGAATAATTTAAATATATTTAAGGAGTCTACATTATCAATATTTGTCAGTTGCAACCAAAGGTGCAGCAAAGCAGTCATTCGAAAAAATGGTACTATACAAATAATTACTCGTTCCTTCCATGAGTTGGGTAGAAAAAGGAGACATGCAACACTCAATTAATACACCGTTTAGCCAGCAGAGCAGGTGTCTTATTAGGGAAAGTTCACGTAAAGAAGCGCGCGATCGTTTATTCAACCGGCCATGTTTAATTTGAAGTTAGAGTCGACGGTAGGGGAAGGGGGCGGAAAGGGGCGAAATGACCCTTATCCCCATTCTTATTTCTCACTGTCACTTATTCCCTTGGTACTAATTTGTTTCCCTACCCAGCCTTCCGGTCCCATTGAAATGAAAGATAACGGCTATAGTTCTCACAAAGAAAATACTTAGCACTCGCTCTCACTAATTACACCTCCTCTTCAGGCTACGCAACGTTACAGCCGAGGATGTAAACGTCTTGTGGAGGGGAACATTGGGGGGTTTTAAAAACCGCAACACTGCAAACAAAATAGAACAAACACCGCTTCATCGCAAGAAATGTCTCCCTCACTGTGGGCTGTTTTGACTTTTTGTA
Organism: Stylophora pistillata; assembly: GCF_964205215.1. Taxonomy (NCBI): domain Eukaryota; kingdom Metazoa; phylum Cnidaria; class Anthozoa; order Scleractinia; family Pocilloporidae; genus Stylophora; species Stylophora pistillata. The sequence continues at coordinate 33,674,985 of NC_142520.1, forward strand.
AAAAAGATTAACCTAAAAATGAGACAAAAATCCTGCGCCAAACAAAGTATGTCACCGAAAGGAAGGCGTTTATTTGACTAAGCCGTATTGCCTCCATTTAAGGGCGATCTCGATTATGACATTACTGACTGCCAAATGGAACAGCTGCAGCAAACTGTTTTGATGAATCCAGCTTGAGGAGTCGGGTCTATAGAACCATTCTGCTAAATAAATGTGGTTTCCGCGTGTTATAGTAGAAAATAAGGAATTGTTTGAAACTAATCATAAATTATTGTTAAAGGTCTTGAAAGTACGCCTCACCTCATTACGTCAAAGGATGGCTGAATAGGCTTCAAAAGAGTTAATAATCAATATAGAATAATAAAAACTTAATATTAACTAAAAGTCATGTAAGAGTATCTTCCTGATAACCATCAGCTATAAATTTTAACCTTTAGCCTTAAAAAATTTAACCCTGGCCCGTAGGTGGCGTAATTGGCAGTTTCTCTGGTTTATTGGCTACTTATCACGAAAACAAATTAGTGCAAAAATAGAAAAATAAATTAAAAAAAAACCGGTGCAATTGACTTGGTAAGGAGACAGTTTTCAGTAAAAGGGAAAGGATCTGAGGGAAATACTATCCCAATGTTTCCTTTCATATGTATGAGTAACACATTATTCGAACGAATGTATTTTTAAGAGAGCTTCAAATGTTGATGTACTTTTTTTCCGAGAAAGACTGGCAAAGATGGTCAATTTCAGGTAAGTTGTAAAAGTTTGCAAGATTCTGGTGTTATTATTCGATAGCTGTCGTTAAAACTTTGTTGCATAGTGCAATTGAATATTACACATGGCGAGTGAAATTCAGGTTATCAAATAGCGGTGGTGACTTACAGATTCGTCAGCTTGGTACTCCTGCTGAAAATGTCTGGTGGTAAACTTTTTAGCTTGTTTTGGCTCACGTCCCTAACATGAAATCATTGCATTGAAAAATATCAAATGATAATAATAATAGTAATAATAATAATAATTAAATAAAATACGATGATATAAACACAAGTTTTGAGCAAGCCCTGCTTTTTGTAAAAGAATTTTATAAATCAATGAATTTCGGAATATATGAAAATCGTATATGTGTACTGCGGTTTCATGAAATGTATAAAAGCGATCCTCGCAGTGATAAACGTTACTTATTTAGTAGTGGAAATAGGGCCTGAAAAAAATTCAGGCCCGTACCGGATTTGAACCCATGACCTCTGCGGTACAGGTTTAATACGAACCAACTAATAACTAGCTCTCAGTTGGCGTATTAGCCCAGTTGGCAGAGCACTGCACCAGTATCGCAGAGGTTACGGGTTCAAATCCCGCACGGGCCTGACCTTTTTTAAGGCCTTATTTCCACTATAACATAGGTATGGTTTATTACGGTGAATATAAAACGAAAAAGTGTTTCGCTATTAATCAAACTTTTCTTTGACATCGTAACTACTTTGAGTAAAAGTTGTTTCTGAAAATGTCTGGTGACAATTCGTTCAGCTGGTTGTTACTCAAGTCCCTGTTAAGAAATCATTACAACCGTGTTTGATAAGCACATTTTTCAAAGTTAATGACAAATACTCTCTTTGATTATCAAACATATCAATATCATTATTCAAACTGATTTAGAATTCGCTCTAACTCAGTTAGAATTAAGAATGGCATTTACTCCATAATCTACAGTTTATTAGCAACTAACGGGGCACCTCAACATTCTATCTCTCGGTAATACTCACAAGTTTGCGGCGGCAAGTAGAATTTTCCATGGAAATGAGATCAATTCTTTCCTTTTACAGTTCACTCGTACAGATTGTCATATGTTCCCCTCAAAATATTGCACTCACAAGAGCCTGGGAATTAAAGGAAAAGCCCCTAATTGTCCTGAAACATTCCCCTATTCTATTAAGAGTAATAGAAAGGGGATCATGATTGTGTTAACTACCCGTATGAAGTAAATTAAAACAAAACCATCCCCCCCCTACAAAAAAACTGATGTCTTCATGATTCTTTGGAGCGGCCTGATGGAAACTTCATGGAGAAATCCAGCATCATGCCATCGTGATAACGTACATGTTTAAGACAAATAACCGGTGTTACGATAGTTTCGTGTAGATCAGCCAACTTTAACATGTTTCACATTACAGATAAGTACAACGAAAAGTCAGAGGATTTAGGATTGCATAAATTCCCATGAAAGAAGGTACAGTACTTGGAATCTGGATGATACGCACACGATTTAAGGTAGATGTTTGTAGTTTAGTCGGGTAGTCCTGCATGAAGGTTGATCAAATTTTTTTTAAATATTAAGGCTGGAGGTGAGATTTCTCTTCGGGATATTGCTCAGAAGATAACATTCTTTCAATGTCTTACACTTTTCATTTGTCTGAAACGGTTGTTATTGAGAACATTAGATGTAAACATTGCCAATTTATGCAATATCTGATTTTTGAGCTTCGTTCGCGAATTGCCACTATGAATAGTAGAGGTCGGCCCGCAGAGATTTTTACATATTTAAAAACTAGAAAATTATAACCAACTAAGTGCATAGTTTCAGTTCCAGAATCGGTTGGATAATTTAGACAAAAGTTTTCCCTGTTTTACCCTACAGCAAAAATGAGCGAACCTGTACCAAGGCTGAGTAAACTATTGGTGTGTTCAAATTCACTCCCAGGAAAAATTGAATGGATCAAAGTACAGACAAATAATTTCAATATATATGCTAGAAGTACCAATTTGTAATGTTGTACTTAGCTTGAGATAGAAAAATAAACATTTTACACCTTTTTTTGCGCGATGTCTCTGTATGAAAATGAGACCCCAGGCCTCGAACAAGCAGCCGTTGTTACCATGGCAACAAGAGTGCTTCAACCTTTAAAATGGGCGTTTTTGTGCATCCCCTGAGTGCCTAACTGCATGCAAAATTTGAAGGGGGTTGAAAATTTTCATTTCCCAAGATCTTTGATTCTTACAGAGACTCGTTCTTAATTTTATTACATCCATTTTGAAATCACTGGTGGTCCCTGTAATCTGATTGGCTCTAATTGGTGCGATTTATTCACAAATCGCACCATTTTTTACTCTAAATCGCATTATTTTGTGCTTGACTGAGTTTATGACAAATGACGTCAGTCTTTCTGTTCTGCATACAAAATAAGTTGTAAAAGCGTTTCCAGTTCCACTTTTTATTTAAAAACTGGCTCAGCACTGCATCAATAAAATATTTGAATTGACCAAGTCCTGTATTGGGGCGATTTCAAAATAAACGTAATAAAGTGGTACTTGAACCTCGTGTCGTGCAATTTTGGTCTGAAATCATACTCGTTATTTCAAATCGAACTTGCGCTGCGCGCTCGTTCGATTTTGAAATCACGCGTATAATTTCAGACCAAATTGGACTCCACTCAGTTCAGTTACCATTATAAAATAACCTCTTCTATCTTTTCTTTAAATCCCCGAGAGCAATGTTCCAGAGTACTTCAGAATATTCTGGAATTTTCCATTGTGTACCTTGTTATGCTTAGTCATACTGCTACTGTTTTGCAGTTAGAATATAATGTAATCATTTAGAATGTTGTATATTGCTCATATATAACAGTTGTTGTCACTCGATAAACTAAAAATTCAACATAATATGAATGATTTTCTTTATTTTCATCAGCCCTTCCTAAAAATGTGCCAATAATTATAAATTGAATGTTGATTTAATGATCAGTTTAATGATGGGTGCTTTATTTTGAATTTAATATGAGATTCAGTGTAATCACACCTAAAAAAAAAAAATGAGGAAATTATAATCCAGGAAAATTTTAGAAGAATAGAGTGGAAAAACTCTTTTTATTCAAATAAATAAAGGCTGATAGTTTCGAAAGAAACTGTTTGGGGCTGCGTCGGTGGGATAAAAACAGGTGGGATAAAAACAGGTGTTTGCACGTGTTTTCTCTTCTATGAACTGAATGACTTAGTTTCTTTCTCCAAGTACATCAATTACTTGAGTTCTGAAAATTGTTGCTCGTTTGGGAACCATTTCTAAAACATTTGATCTTTTGCTAAGGTGTGTACATAAACAATACCAATTAATTTTTCGTGCGATCTAACGCGTCATTCAGAACCAAAATCCCTTCCCTTTTTTAACACAATGCTCTTTTAAATATATATTGGTCATACGATGAATATCGTTTTTCTCAACGCGTTCTCTCCTGACAAAGTGTTGGTATTGTCGAGAGAATCACATATTATCGTTATAGTTAGAAAGTAAACAATAATTAACATAAACTACCAGAATTTTTTTATACTTAAGTAATTATCTACGTCTTGCTTGTTAGTGCAAGATTGCTTTGCATTCATGAATTGAAATTCAAATTACATTATACTAATACTATAATTTTTAATGGGGATGCCAACGTCACAAAAGTGGTTTACAGGAGGGTCCTCTTAAGTTAAATACTAATATAAAGAATAAATTTCAAATAGCAACAAATAACTAAAGCTAAATCTAAGAAATAATTAAAAATACTAATCACAAAGTATTAACTAAAAGTAATACTAGCAAAGTCAATAAAAATTCAAAATTAAATTTAGACAGGCCACGTTTGAAGGCAGGCAGTGAGTTTGCATTTCTTAGTGAGATGTCTAAACCATTCCATATATCTGCGCTAAAGTTAACTGACGACCAATGACCCCATCTTCTTGTGGCTCTGGATTTTCGAACGTCATTTCTCGATCTTGTGTTGCAACGATGAAAGTCACGATTAAATGTGACAGGAATAGTACTACATAAATGGTTGTTAATTAATTTATACATAAAGATGGCATGGTGTTCCTTTCTACGACGCAGAAATGGTTTCCAGCCAAGTCTCTTTAGGGCCTCAGTTGCGGAAAAATAAACAGGTAAGTCTAAAATGAGGCGAGCGGCCTTATTCTGCAACACTTGCAGCTCAGACATTAAGGACGCATTTCCGCGATCTCCCCAAATGATATCCCCATAGTCAAAAATAGGTAAAATGAAACTATTGAAAAACAATTCTAGCATTAAGGGGGAGGCAAGATTTAATACGTCTTAAAAGACCTAACTTTCTACTGACCTTACTACGAATATAATCAATGTGGTCAGTCCAGGAGAAGCGGTTATTAATCACAATGCCTAGGTAAGTAAAAGAATCTACGTTATCGAGAGGGGTATCATCAGCCGAAATAAGTAGGGAGTCAACTTTATTCAAGCGAGAACTACTACCGATAAGCAAAAATCTGGATTTTTAAACATTCAGAGTCAGTTGGTTTGTCCGAAGCCACCCGCATATACGTTTTAAGTCAGTGTTAATCTTACTTTGTAAGTCTACAGTAGATTTGGAAGCGAGATATAAAACAGCGTCATCTGCATATAAAGGCAATAGTGTATTTTCATGTACATTTAAAAGCAATCATGTATTTTCAAGCTCTTAAGTAGATTTATAAAGGAGAAAATGTCACGACAAGCAAGCTGATTTTCACTTTCCGTTTAGTGTTTTGCGGTCTCTAAGCAGAAATATGGTGTTGCATTTATAATTTTTGGAACACTCAACAAATCGAGTCAAAAAAGCAATTTTTTTTCGGTTTCAAACGAAAAGTCCCCTAACCCCGCAAATGTATTTTTCATCGTCCCCAACCTGACTGCTTCTAGTCTCCGAATTAGTAGTTATTTGACTTTCAATCTTTTGATTCAAGAAGCTAGCCGTCAATTTTTTTTTTTTTTTCTGTAGTTGCGTTTTAAATGTAAAACTCTAATGCAGAGAAGACGTTCTTATGCAGATCTTTTCACTTTAGAGTCCGAATAATTTACCGCCAGATGCCCATGTGTTTTTCTGAGCATTTGGACATCACTAACGATTTGATTGTGGTTGTCGATCCTCGTTAGTAGTTTACGTGATATAGCGGTAATGTTCATGGAGAGAAATTACATTTTGATCAGTTTTACAGAGGTGCCATGTTTCACTCGTTACATACCCTTTGTTTTGAAACCCCGCCGGTAAATGCCTTGTATAGTTAACTTTTTTACTGTGATTTCACTGAATCTAAGGAAACTAAACGGATTGAGTATTAACAGACTATACGTTCCAGAGATATATAGTCAAGAATAAATATTACAAAACAAACACGTACTCATCAACAGGATCGACATCTGTAGCAGCAACGAGGTTATTTTGCGATACATACAGCAAATTACTACCCTTTTTTGGATTAATATTTCACCGTAAGAGGGATAAAATAATAAAATACCTAAGGTAGAAGGGAAAGGTACAAAGCTATTAAATTAAGTACTTGAATACTGATTGTCCTTTTCCACTTTCCAGAGTCTGATCGCATTTATCCACATAAGCAGCGGAAAATGAATCCACAGAAAAGCAAAGGTTTTTACAACTGTTGTTAATTGCTGTTTTTAATAAATTCTCGGTTAAGATAAGAATTTCCATCACATAAATTGTTTAAGTCACATGTCCAACTAAAATAGAAAAAAAAAGTTAGTTTAGTTTTGAAAAGTGTTGATTACTGCACGGAAAATTAACCGGAAAAATTGATAGAATGCTGCAGAAAAAATTAAGAATTTTTAACCCAAAATTGATCCCTGACCATATTGAAAGATGCCTAGTGTTCGATAAACGACGTTTTCATCAGTTCGCACCAGTACTCATCTTATAAATACAGATGGTCCCATCATTGACGCACAAATTTTCCACATCACCGTTTTCTGTTTGATTACCTTGTTTTTTAAATTATTTTGAACAGATCTTAAAAATAAATGATAGTGTCCTATCAGTGGTCGAAAAGATTTTTGTACATCAGTTACCCCTTAAATGAAACAACATATTGAAACAACGGTGGAGTGGGGTTGAATAATTATCATAACCGTTATCATTATCATTCACTTCTGTTATGTTATCATCTGCAGCGTGACACGTATTAATGCATAACAAAAATTGCCCCGTTGGGTGTAAAGCGTAACCTATGTTGTTCTATTGGGATCTAACACTGAAAAAGTTGAAAATTTCTTACTCTTGGTTTGCTAGAGGAATCTTTCCAAAACAAAAATCTTATTATCAAAGCTTCACATCTCGCGCCTTAATATATTGTTCACCGACACGACAATGATGCCTGTCACAGAGAAAATAAGCTTCACCAGCTAATCAATTAGAGGCTTAAAAAAACAGTAAAAAAAAAAAAAAAACCACGAGGGCCTTTTTATACAAGATCGCATGCTGAAAGTGACAGCTGTTGAAAAGTTTCCTTCGGGGAAAATATTAAAGTTTGTATAATCTATTTCTTTAAAGTCTCCAATGTTCTATATTCAACATCAATGTACTTTACCTAATTTCACTAAAGTTTTAATGTAGAAAACTGGGGAAAAGTCAAATAGGAATTCGTTAGCATATTAAACTTCCCTTTTGAAGTAATTTAAAGTTTTTAAGAATGATGGATTTAACTGAGTGGTTGTGAGGGTGAAACGTGAGAGTGAATGGAATGCGGTCGGAATCTTCTTTATGCGACGTTTGTAGTGCTGAATGTCGATCAATAAGTTGGGCGCAGTGGTAACCTGCTTGAACGACAGAAACAGGGTAACCACGTTTATCGAAAAACTGGCACATTGACTCTGATTTGTGGTGGAAATCAGAGTCATCACTACATAAACGACGAAGTCTTAGAAACTGAGAAAAATGAATGGAATTCTTGACGTGAGATTCAAAGCGATCCAGAGACAAGCACTATCTTTGCGCAGCCTCCGCTCATTTCATTCAAACGCGACAAAGACATAGGCAATTTTTTGGTCAGAAGTTCTTTTCAGACTAATGACCAACCAGGCACTTTTAAATGCGCTCGTGCACGATGCAAAACGTGTCCTTTCATTCACAACACTGATAAAATATCGGGACCTAAACGATCCATTAAGATCACCGATCACTTCACGTGCACCTCCGCCAATGTAATCTATTGCATAACTTGCACTTATTGCAAAAAGATATACATCGGCGAAACAGGCAGAAGACTAGGTGACCGATTCCGAGAACACCTTCGAGACGTGGAAAGGAATGACAAGGACACATCGAGACCAGTTGCTAGGCATTTTAATTACCTAATCATTCTAAGCAACAAATGGCAATCTGCGGTGTCTCCTTGCACTTAGGTAGCACGGAAAGCCGTAAAAATCTTGAACAAAAGCTCATCTTTCAAACCGGCAGTCTAAATCCCACAGGGATCAACGAACGCTTTTCATTCCACTAATTTATTCTTGTTTTTCTCGTTGCTATGTTCCCACCGATAACGTAGCTCCATTTTCCACCTTTAAAAGCACGCACAACCCACAATTCCTCTATTCGCTTCGACGAAGGGCTAACGCTCGAAACGTCAGCTTTTGTAATCGTTACGGTGGCCAATTTACCATTTCAACTTTGTTGATATGTCCAAATTATTTCGTTACCCCCACCGACGCAGCCCCAAACAGTTTCTTTCGAAACTATCAGCCGAAATAGATTTAATTTAGATCGAGTTCACAGATAGTATGGAGCTAGCGCAGATGGTATAGATAGTATGGAGCGAGCGCAGATGGTGTAGATAGTATGAAGCGAGCGCAGATGGTATAGATAGTATGGAGCGAGCGCAGATGGTATAGATAGTATGGAGCGAGCGCAGATGGTATGGATAGTATGGAGCGAGCGCAGATGGTATAGATAGTATGGAGCGAGCGCAGATGGTATGGATAGTATGGAGCGAGCGCAGATGGTATGGATAGTATGGAGCGAGCGCGGCGAGGTCCGTGCAAAAATACCGAGGGCCAATATTTCCCAATATAGCTCAAGCAAGCGATGTTACAAAGTATTTTATCATGGCGTTCGGGAAAGCTTCTTTAATTTTAATTTCTCGGCTTTCGCGAACTTAAATATACGGCTTATGACCGCTTCCGTGGAAATGGTCCGTATGGCATAATCCAGATCAAGTAAGAACTAATCAGAATGCTCGGATTTACCTCAAGACTGTCCTGCCATACAGTAAGTTGTCATAACCTTCAGGCTTGAGGTATTTCCATTAATAGTTTATTTTCTCCCTGAGCTTTTTTGTTTGAAAATACATGTCCTTGCACCTTTTTACCTGGTGCTTGCATTTTACTGCCAGAATTTCATTGTAGAGAAAGTCGCACATGATCACAAGTTTGTTTTATTTTTATAGGTGTGGTCCTTAACTCGATCGAATTAGTTTTTCTTAGCGTACTAACTGACATTCCTTTTTTTAGATTTTGACGTTCAAAAGATGTTGAGTCAGTGTCAGTGACGTTATACACCGATTAATCGCAGCTTTAACATCCGGGGCAACCCACAGGCTTTCGACTGTTGTCCTTTGAACCTTACCTGGGTGGGGTGGTGAATTTGAATCGGAAGTGTCAAGTCTTTCCAGTTGAATACTTGTGGTTTAAATTTTACTATGGAGGTACTTAAAGCGGATGGCTCAGAATATAGGGTCTATAAGGTCTAGGTTTTGGAGCTTGGATATTCAAATCAGTTGCTGATTGTGCCTCACACAAAAGATGTGACAATCTTATGAGGATCTCAATGGAAAGATGGCTTTCACGGCTAACGGTACATTTTTTGGCCATTTTATATGGCTAATGGTAATTTTTTACGGTTACATTATTTTTAGGACTCACGGTTAAAATGGTTTCAATTTTTACGCCTAACAGCTAATTTTTTTTCCGTTTTATGGCTAACAGTTAACCTCATTGAGAACCACAAAGATCTAGCACCTAGGCATGGCATTTGAACAGGGGGGCTGGATCCAATCTTCAAAAGTTAGAATTCTTGAAGAAAGGCAATGTTGAAGCTTTGAATTGATCGACGCATCATTTTTTCTTCCAGCATAATACTTTCAGCATCCCTCAACCTAACGATGTCATCTGTTTGATGATAATCACCGAGAAAAATCGTGCCACAATGTCTTCTTTCACTCACGACTAAGTCTAGTGATTTTCCGTTAAAAATAGTTACCATAGGGCTTTTCATCGGGGGAGGGGGTGGGGTCGAGTCCTCCTACAGTTGTATCTCTGCTTTTCAGTGACACACTCTTCCAAGGTAACATATTCAATATTTATCTAATGAAGAAGTTTTTTAAAGGTGTTATTCTCGTGGTCCAAAAAAAGCGGCAAGAAAGGAACAATCCAATGTGTTTTTGTGATTGTAAATATTTCGACCTTGCGTGACAAATGCTTGAGTATGTTGAATTCATAATAGTATCAAATTGCTTCCTGTCTTCAACGTCTTCGGCAAAGAACATTTGACCTGCCGTTATAAATGATTGAATTGTCCTCTTTCAAGTCACAATGAAGCTCAAGTTTACCCCAGAGCTTTCTTAAGACTTATAGGTGTTCGAAAACGCAAAGAAAAACAGACGCTCTCCGCTAGCTTAAGGAATGTGTTGTTGTAAACAATTCCGCCATGGGAAATGGATGAGAATTTGAAACGAAAGCAGAGATAAAAACCAATCTGCCGTGGTTAGCTATGCAAGGCTAACTTACTGAATGCAAATATCGCATTTTGTAGCAAATTTTCAATTATCATTTTGACCATGCGGTATAACTCAGAATCGCTTCTGATTAAGCTAAAGTGGAAATAGTGTTGTTTTCGAGGATATAAAAGTTAATTTGGGGCTTTTCATTCCCCCACGGAAACACCAGGCTGAACTTTGTCAAAATCGCAACATCGCGATTTACGTTACAACGTAATTTAATTAGGCACCATGGTCGATCAGGAAATCAATACAGTAAGCTAGCCTTGCATAGCTAACCACGGCAGATTGGCTTTTATCTCTGCTTTCGTTTCAAATTCTCATCCATTAACCATGGCGGAATTTTTTACAATAACACATTCCTGTACGACTTGCTATAATAAATGCGGCAGAATTGGAAAGAAATGGCTGTTTTTTTTTTCTTTTATTAACTAGATGCGCGCCAAGATGGCAGCCACGTTTTCGATAGCTCGTAGTTTATCTTATATTGTTTTCGGGTTGTTCGTGTTTTTTCATCTATCTAAATTTCACCTGACTCCAAGGATTTCCTCAACCTTGGCAGTATCTACTCTTAGTCTTGGAAACAAACCAAGTACGCGTTCTGTGAACATTCCTCATCGACCCGCAACGACATGGCTGAAACATGGCTTCGCGTGTGTGTTTCTTCCAAGGAAAGACCTCACTATATTTATGGACATTGAACCAAATCTTGGTCCACTTCATCTTCAATTCTCTTCTTCTCAACCAAGTAGAGTCTTATCTGAAACATCAGTTTCACAAGTCTTCTCTAACTACTCAGGACTTACTCTTCATCCGCAATAACAAACCTGCTTGTTTCATCTACACAGGGGACGATCTTATCAACATTCGTCGACTGGGAGTTTGCAAACCGAACAACTCAGTCCTGTTTAATATGAAATATATTGGAATACTCCGCGATAAGATGAGGAAGAGCTGTTAGGACCAAACGATAACTGGAAAAGTTGGCCATTCCTACTATTATTACAGCGAATCGGCCGCGATTCATTAACTCAAGATCAATTAATGTGACGAATGTTATTTATCCATCCAAAGTTGAATCAGCCTGGTCCACCTTTCCAAGGTTGTCTTTTTCTGCTTGGAACGCTCGATCGATACACATGAAAGCTGCCGTGACCTGTGATATCATTACATCAAATCGGCTCGATATCTTCGCTATCACGGAATCTTGGCTTATCTCTGAGAATAATATCGCCATTGAGGAAATAATGAATTCAATAGCTGATTTTACAGTCTTTCAAATTCCACGTCCTGGCAACAAAGGAGGTGGAGTTGCAATTTTTGTGCGTAAGGTTTTTAACATAACAAAGAATCTGACTCTTACTTTCAAATTATTTGAACACATTGATATTATGCTGACTTACAAAAACTTCAATTTCCGTTTGGTTGTTATCTACAGGACGCCGCCTTCCACAAAAAACAAACTTACCGCTGCTGAATTTCTCACTGAGTTTGCTAAACTTACGGAGGAGCTAACTAATTGTTACAGACCATTACTTATTGCTGGAGACTTTAATTTTTACATGGATAATATTGACAATGCAGACGTTCAAAATTTTCTTGACTTTCTTGAATCGGCGAACATGACGGAACATGTCACTGGATCAACACACTCAAAGGCCACACCCTTGACCCAATTATTACAAGATGTAATGAAAACGTAGTCTATGACGTCCAAATACTGCCTGATGTTTTGTCTGATCACAAAGTTGTAACCTACAGACTGGATTGTCCAAAGCCACCTACTCCTAAAATTCATGCCACGTATAGTTCAACGAAGTTCCTGACTGCTGATATCTTGGACGACGTTGTGTTGAAACTACTTTTTGTGAAAGATCTGGACGCGTTCCCTGTTGTCGACCTGAGAACACTAGTCACCCAATACAATACAGAGCTGGAAAAGATCTACAGTGACCTTACCCCTGCGAAATCTCGATGGATAACTCATCGACCACATGCATCCTGGTACAATGATGATCTCCGGTTGGGTAAGCGCATAAAACGGAGAACAGAGCGTATGTTTAGGAAGACTGGTCTGGAAGTTCACAGAGGAATGTTTCTAGAAGCATGTAACAACTACCAAAAACAATTGGAGTTCCATAAATCTTCCTACTACAAAACTATGATCACACAAGCAGGTCGAAATAAACTTTTTCGGATAATCGACAATGCTTCAACCGGGTAGTACAGCCTTTCCCTCTTATTCATCTTTGGAATCACTGGTTGAAGAATTCAATGACTTTTATTTAAAAAATCTAATCCATCAGAGATGAACTTCAGGAAATTCAGTGAACCATTCAACACATTCTCGGAGTCCGGCTTTGGCTTATGAATTTAACTTGATGCGTGTGTATTTCTCTACCGTCAAAAATACACAAAAAGTGGTTCCCTTGACCCACTTCCTACCTATATGATAAAGAAGTAAGTTGATCTTCTATCTCCTGTGATAGCCAACATGGTCAATCAGTCAATGTCGACCGTGGAGTTTCCTTCACCCTTGAAGTTTTCACATGTTCGTCCACGTCTGAAAAAGGACAATCTCGACAAGGAGATTTTTAAGAACTATCGTCCGCTGGCTAATATTGCCTTTCTTAGCAAAGTTATTGAGAAGGTAGCAGCAACACAAGTATAGAACTATCTTGAATCTTACAACTTGCTACCCACTATGCAGTGTGCATATAGGAAACACCATTCTACGGAGACAACTTTGCTCCGTCTGACGAACGACATTCTGAGAACGATTGACCGTCGTCGAGATGTTGCATTAGTCCTTCTTGATCTATCGGCGGTTTTTGACACCATTGACCTAGTGATCCTGGTGGAAAGACTCGAATCATAATTTGGTTTCTCACAGCTAACGCTGAACTGGTTTAGATCATACCTTCAAAACCGTCGTCAATCAGTAATTATTAGAGATCAAGTATCCACTCCTCGCGCTCCTCGTTATGGTGTCCCACAAGGTTCCATACTTGGACCCCTACTTTTCACCCTGTATATTGCCCCTCTGCAAGATGTCCTTGCTCGCCACAATCTCGACTCTTTGTTTTACGCCGATGACACTCAATTATATATAACTATCGATCCCGCAAATTAGGCCCCGTCTATGACTGCTCTTGAAACCTGCATTGAGGACGTAATGCGATGGAATACCCAAAATATGCTAAGAAGTAATGGTAAAAAGACTGGAGTTATTTTATTCACCTCCCGATTTACCAAGACACCTAACATTGAGAAGTTCTTTCTTGACAGTAGCGTCATTGAACTAACTGAGAAAGTCCGTAATCTTGGTGTTAATTTAGATAAAAATCTAACACTGACATACCACATTAATGAGACATGCAGGAAAGCAACTAATGCCATCAGATCCATAGAGCGCATTTGTAAATACCTCACTAACGATAACCTTAAACTAGTAGTCAATGCTCTGGTAATATCACGACTGGACTACTGTAACAGTATCCTCTATGGTTTACCGAAACGGGAACTCGACAAACTCGAGCTCCTGAGAGTTCAAAACACTGCAGCACGTCTTATTACCAGATCTAAACAATATGATCACATCAAACCTGCTCTTCAAAAACTACACTGGCTGCCAGTTGAATCACGTATAATGTTTAAAGTTATTCTTATCACTTTTAAGATTCTTCATGGACTTTCTCCGGTCTATTTGTCGTCCCTGTTACAAGAATATAATCCACCACGTACTCTACGTTCATCTTCCAAATCACTTCTTACTGTCCCCACTATAAATTCTGTGACATACGGTGAACGTGCGTTCTCCTTCTGTGCACCTACATTATGGAATACTCTTCCTGATTCTCTTAAATCTGCAGCTTCTCTTTTGTCTTTTAAATCTGCCCTTAAAACATTCCTATTCCGGAAATTTTATTTTTAGTACTGTGAAACACTACATAGGTTTTTATCCCATTTAACTTTATTTTATGAGTGTAGGTACTACTGACTGTTAGTATCATTATTATATTTTATTTTTACTATGCTATGTAAGCGCATTGAGATTCTTAAATGCGCTCATAAAAACCTTACTATTATTATTTTTATTATTATTATCTTTATTATTATTATCTTTATTGAGGAATGTTGTGTTGTGATTGAAAAAAGATCGACAAAAAGCTTGGAAACAGATTTAGTTACCTTACATGATACAAACGATGCTTAAAACGAAAGTTTGGTAGGGGGGTCCAAATCTGCGAGGAGGGGTCCATATCCGCTAGCGGATTTGGCTAAGGAGGGGGGTCCAAATCTGCGGTCCAAATCTGCGGTCCAAATCCGCTGTGATACCGGCAATAAATGAGTTGCCAGTGACCGGGTCCTTGCGTTTCGCATAGATTTCTGGAATTGTTACGGGGCAAACATTACAGTCTGCTACAAAGGGCTGTATGGAGAAAGGTAGTTTCGATGTTCATTAAAACGATTTTGGAGAAAGATCATCGCTATTTCACCGACTTTTTTATCAGACATTTACTCGGGTCACGTTGATACAAGGGAACCGTAAGTTTTTGTTTCAAGAACTACGAAATAGGCAGTAAAATCGACCGATTAACTTTTCTCCATACGCAAGGTTTGATGTGAAACTGTCATCCTTAATGGTCTTGAAATTTAGAAATCATCACCACAAATTGGGGATATTTCGAGCCCGTTACTAAATGTTAGCGGTATATCGTAATACAGATAATTCAAAATGGCGGCGGTGGAAGTGAAGTGAAGACGTAACTTTCTATTTTCTATTTTCTATTTCTACTTTCTTTATTTCTATTTTCGTAAAACCCACGGGACAAAGGCCTGGTACCTTTCTATCCCAGAAGACCAAAGAAGACGTCAAAACAAGGAAAATGGCGGCCAAATCGTGCAGTTACTAGGACTTGTATCTTCCTAAAATAGGGCTACTTGAAAATGGCGTATTTGGCTTGTGAACTCTGTGAAAATACAAAGAGTTTCCCGGCTCAAGGAAAATTTGTGGGGCAACATATTCGACGGTTTACGAGCACTATATTTTCGGCTGTAAATACATCACACAAGACCTTATTAAAGGCCTTTAAATGGGTCGTGACAGCTATTCAGCGGTTCGCATTGCAATTTTGACAAAATAGCTCAAACTCTTTTAAAGCTGGACGTGCCGCTTATGGTGGGCCAAGATAGAGAATTGGAGGAATAAAAATACAAAGATACAGCTTTACGATCATGTACATTGTGATTTGTAAGTATATATGACAGACCTGTTTATAGCCCCCTAAAGTTGACCTTTATTTTACCACCGCGAAAGAGACGCAAAGTACTTTATTTCAACGGGTCACTATTCAGACTTAACGTAACAAGAAAGCTGAGAAATTAATAATCTCTAAGAGATAAAAAGACCATCTGTTAGCACACAAAATTTAAAAGCGGGATTGCATCGCGTTGTAGCGTACGAAGTTGCCGAAGTTGCATAATTTTTCATTACGGCCATTTAGGCGTATTTTAAACTTTTCGATTTTTCGGAGAAAAAAAAATTGCGATAGAACTTTTTGATATAATTTTCGACAAAGGTTCATTAAAATGGTCCTTTAGAAAAAGTAAAATGAATTACGAAAATTTGCAACTGTCGGCGGATTCTCGATATTTACGGTCAATGGCTCTTATATCGATAAACAATGAAGCGAAGGGAGGGTCTAACTGTTCAGTAGCGGTTTCTAAGGGTTTTGTTTTTAAAAATCAGTGAACTTTTCATAGGAGAAAAATCTTCGTAGTAATGAATTGATGGCAAAAGATTACTATCTCAGGCTTTCTGGTAAGCGTTTTATCTAAGACAAGTTAATGGATATGGATTATCGAAAAAACAAAGCACAAAGGAGAAGCAAAGAGAGATCACAACATGTAGTAACTTTTTAAAAATAGGTATGGAAAATCAGTTGTGATTTCAAATAGAGTACATAAGTCGGGAGTTCACGATTGAAACGTTTTATCTTTTAAAGCATTAATATTAACCGCAGTTAACTTCGTTTTCTACACACCCATTTCTTTATATTTGGAACAAACGACCAGACACGCCGCTCGCGTGGGCTCCCTGTGGCTTGGAGGACAATGCCTTCTTCACGGGTGAAACTTGAAATTTAAAATGAGCGTTGTGTACATTACATTCAAGCATCTACCCCCAAACTTGGTACGTGATTTGTTTACCATTCATATACGCCGCATTGGAGGAAATTGGAAGTAACGCAATATTATTGGAAGTAACGCAATATTATTTCGAGCCGGCGGAAGTCATAGGTGTAATTAGACCAATGAAATACAGGGGCTGCCGGGGTAGGTTTCCTTTAGCAATATGTAAAAAGATTCTTTTCTATGACGACTGTGAAGGAGGCGATACAATTCTTTATTCCATAGGCATTTTTTGGCCGACTATACCTTTTGTCAGCGACGCAAGTATACCACAAACCAGCGATGGACTTGAACCAACAAAGTTTCATGAGTACGCCGGAAAGGGACTCGGAAATTGAATTCATCGAAAATGGAGATGAAAAGTTAAGGGGATTTTTACGACTAGATTTTCCGCTACAAGATCTTAACGGCAAACTAAAGCCTCGGCAAATTTTGATTTATAATTTACCTCACCACCCTTGCCACAGCACAGTTTATTCTTGAACTGTAATAAAACATGGACTTGTACCATCATCAAATGTTTACTTTACCGGCACAATACTTAAACTTCATCTACCTACCATAATAGATCAGATCAGATCAATGGAATCACTACGTTAGAAATGTAGTGATTGCAAGTACACAAGTAGATTTTGGACTGGCTAGTGTGGATATATTGGAAAAGGAAAATTAAGGGCCTGCGTATATGAAGCTAGGGAACCTCTACTTTGAAGCCATTTGAAATCTCTATGTAATGACTATTCCCAATTCTTTTTCAACTTGTATGTCCTTATTGCAGGTTTAAAGTAGGTGGGTGTAGTAACAAACAAAGGTGGGGTAACACGCCTTTCCTTATATTGATCAAGTTTACATGACAGGTGGGTCACCTGCCTAAGCGGAGGTAACACTGTCAGCCAGGGTCGCAATTTGCCTCGTAGACAAAAAAAACGTTACCTAAATGTAAATGTAACATGAACGTTACCCGCTAAGCTGGGTAACGTCCATGTTACATTTACACGCGCTCCAACAACCTCACCCCAGTATCCCAGGGTTGTAAGATTAAGTGTTAACGCGGGCTATTTTTGGACCACAGCAAGGCGGGTTACCTCACTTACCTGGTGTCCCCAACCTTAATGTGAACAGACCCTAAATAGAGTCGACTTCGCAGTTTTGGCCATGTTATCAGGATGGGTGACAAAAACTCAGAGAAAGCATAGAGATCCGTTCTCAATTATTGCAAAATGGAGACAAGAGCTGTAGAAAACCGCCTCGACAAATCCAGCTTAAGGAGTCAGGTCTATAGAAATTTACATCAAATGATGGAAAACTCATCCAAAATTTTTTTTTCCGATTACCATCAGACCAAAAATTTAACCATCAGCAGTCAAAATCGGAAAAATTAGCCGTCAAAGCTACCCCGGATTGAGTCCCTCGCTGAATCGTTAAAAGAGAGGAAAACCGATCTATATGCTTGAATTTTGACTCACCCTACAGGCTCGTCAAAATAACGCACAACTCGTAAAAATACTCGGCGATACTACACAGCAAAACGTTTAATAAGATATATATATATATATGGTAGTGGTACCAGTTTGAAATATTATATGGAAATTGAGACAGAGAAATAAACATTTTACCCTTTCTCAGCGATGTTTCTGTATGAAAATCAGCTCCCAAGCCGCGAACAAGCAGCCAAGATGCCATGGCAACAAGAGTGATGCAACCTTTATAAAGGGCATTTTTATGCATCCCTCTGAGTCCCTAACTGCATGCAGAATTTGAAGGGGGGATAAAATTGTTCATTTCCTAAAATTTTCTATTCCTACCGGAGATAATTCTTAAATATTTAAATCAATCTTATCATTTGTTTTGAACCAAAATAATGAGGTTAGGTTAGTCCCGTTTTACTTTTTTAAAGTGACCTAGAAAGGAAGTTCTATCAGACGCTTTCTATTATATATTTTTAACTGTTTTTTAGTAAATCAGGAACAGTAATAAACGGTGCCTGTTATTTGAAAAACCCTTTGTTACAGAAACATTCCATAATACTGAATACTATTAACTAAGCCCGAGTTTTACTGTTTTTGCTTAATAGATACCCGACTGCACACTTTATTTACGGCTCCCTTTGCAGGGAATAAATATTTTATGAATACACTAACGAAATAACTCTACTATGAAGTTAAAGATATTGAATGAAAGTATATACAAAGAAACAGTCGCTCACACGCATAATAATTTAGAGCAATAACATGATAATATATTATCTATACTAAAAAATGTAGGACTGGCATTAATGAAACGAGTTAATATGTTAGAAATCGAGAGAGAATCATAAGTGAGATCACGTGGTGGGGTGGTTGATCGCCTAAATGTGAAATCTTATGTGATTTGCGGGTTAAGAAATGAATGTCGAAGTCAAATTCTCAATACTCTTAATATAACCAGAAAGACTAGAATAGTCCTTAGCACCTTTAAAAAGCGAAATATGGTTTGCACTTAAGTAAACTTAACCTAAACTTATTTTGGGTGTTTCTCTAGCTAACTGACCAAAATTTCTCGGTACATTTTGTGGTTAAGTAGCTTAGCATTAGAATGGACTATCACAACGTCTTTAAAGACAATTTTGTTCTTAACATTAAGTCATGCTTGTATCTGTCTACCTTCTGATATTCCACCGTTTTAACTTTTCAATGCGAATGTCACCCCTTTAAAATCATAATAAGGCTCCAAGAACCTCAAGAGCATCGTTTAATGAGGGTCCCAATAGGGTGATGCTTCTACGGTTAACGGTTACAATTGTGGCCAATTTACGGCAAGCGGTTCACGTCTTTCATTATGGCCACCAAAAAAATTTTTTTACGGTTAATTTGTTTTTGAGTAACAGTTAAAATTTTTCAATTGTTAGGCCCAACAGCTGAATTTATTGGCAGTTTTACGTCTAACGGTTAACCCTGGTAAGACCCTCTTTCACCCCTCTGGAATTCTGAAACGAAAGAGATAAAAATGCCTATAATTTATCTTTTAATTTCGAATATCTCACTCAGACCAACTTCTTCATCACTTACGTTTCCAACTTTCTGAAACACTTCTACAAACAGTGAGAGAACATTTTTTCTCATACAAAGGAAGGCCCAAGTATAACCATCAAACCTCGCTTTCTGCCTGGGATAAGGACTAAAGCACTAATACAGTAGACTGTAAGCATTTTAACGAGAACACTCTTAGGAAAAAACCGATAATTTTTCTGAACCAGTCTCTGTTTAGTCTGTGGTGCAATAACGGAGGGAACACCAAGGTGTACCATTTATGTAGTAAACATAGTAACCGCCGCAGTTTCTCACTTTGATATACCTTGACCAGTTGCAGCAGTCTGACAACCAGTGGAAGCAAACCGTCCTGATGACCTGACCATCAGCCTCTGCGGGATGCGTGCCATTTACCCAACCGGGTGCATAAGAGTTACATCTGTGTTTAGGCGGACATGAAGTAGGCATTCTTGTGCCTGCTGCTCCTTCAAAACGGTACCAACCCTCAAGTCCATAATCGCAAATCGTGTCCTGATTGGTGTAATTGATCCTTCTGTCTACCCCTCTCAGACTTTGATAGTTCTGGCATTCTAAAATAGACAAAGAAGACATGATTGAAGAAATTCAAAAAAGCGAAACGAACCTTCAAATGGGATTCATTTATTTAGACAAGCGGGCTCAGTTCAGCTTGAAGCAATGTTCCCTACTCTTAGCGAGAAGTGCGAAGGCTCTTTAAAGTGCCACTGACCCCCAGAAATTTTTTTCTTTGACATAACGAATCTCCTTGTCTCGCTGATGACAAAGTCGAAAAAATTAATGTTGCAGACAGTGCAACAAGGCCTATTAAAAAATGAACTTTCGGTGCAATTTAAAATAATATCGACCAGAACTCTGAGGAAAGCTCATCACAAAAGGGTCTGCTCGAATGCAAACAAATACACTATCGAGTCTGAAAAACTTCAAATCAACAAAAAATTATTTCGACCTCAAACGATCTTTTTCTGTGAACATCTCATCGTGAAGAAGACTACCCTTGTGAGAAAAAAAATGGAGGACGTCCTTCAGATCAAGCAAACAAACAACCGCCGGCTAAAGCTAGTAGAAGTGTTTTCCTGAAATTCATGTGCAATTACTTCTATCACGACCAAATTTCCTTTAACATTGAAGTGAAAATTGCAGATGAGAAACACGTCATTTGATCGGTCATGTCTTTAAGACATCTCACCGGAAACGGTATCGCAGAGGTCATAACAAAACACTGCGCGCAAAATACACGAACGTGCAATAAATAGCGGAAACGGAAAACCGGAAACGGAAACCGGAAACGGAAACTGGAAACGGTATTGCAAAGGTCATAACAAAACACTGCGAGCAAAATACACGAACGTGCAACACATAGCGAGATACGAGAACAAGGATGACATCTTTGTCAAAAATTAGATTTGTAATACAGTAATACATGAATAAATAAGTCAATAGTATCTCTCTTAAAAATTTTGAATCATTTTCCAGTGCCGTCCCTTTGCATTACATCTTGGCAGCCACGAAAAAGCTAGAAAAAAAAGATGTATCATTCCAATCTTCTCTCAGCTATATTTGTTTGTTTTGGCTTTGTGTAGACCAATCATATCACAGGAAATGGTATAAACTGTTTATGACCCGGACTGGTCAAAAGCGGATTTATTTCATGGCGAGAAGATTACATGAAAGAATTGCACCATTTAAATTCATGAAAACTTGTCAAAGCTTTCTTTGTTTTGACGTTGCTGAAGTTTGTATCCTCTGGGATCAAGTTAAGATATCTCTTCAGGGTAGCCCATATCAGAACGCAGGATTTGCTTCATCTCACTTCACTGTCACCGACAGCTAAATCTTCGAGTGAAGGAAGTTTCTATTTTGTGCTAATTGCTTGATTACCTTCTGCGTAATTGTTTACATTTACCCGACAGCGAACTCCTGCCTGAAAGAATAGTCACAGTAACAGCTGTAGGGCTCTACACGAAGAGTTAAGATACAAGATATATATTTTGAAGACCTGAGCCATTTACCTGATGGGCTCGGAATATTGCAAGATCTTCCTTCTCCGACGTACGGATGGTTACATGAGCAGTTGAATGATCCCGCGATATTGGTACATGAGGCTGAATCGTGGCAGTCGTGTACACCGCTGGCACATTCATCAATATCTGAAGAGATTTTAAATTGGCAGGTTGATGCAGATGGTAAATGAGCAATTAAAAAAAACAGTAAAAGACGTACCGGAATTGTTTTTGGCTCTGAATCCGATAAAGGATAAATTGGCGCGGGGATGTCCAAATTTGCTTGACGAAAGACCAAATTTTATTTGTAATTGAGCATTTGCGGTGTGAGTGAACGATTTAAGTTCACTCACACCGCAATCGTTCTGTGAACGATTTAAGTTCATCATCGTTCTGTGAACGATTTAAGTTTATCATCGAACTTAAATCGTTCTGTGAACGATTTAAGTTCGATGATGAAACCTCTTTCTACCTTTGCAATTATGTCCATCTCCAGAAAAACCGACTTTGCAAGAACAACGATACGATCCCAAAGTGTTTTTGCAATCGGCGTTCTCATCACAAACACGAATGGAGGCATTGCATTCGTCAGCATCTGTAGAAGAATTAAAAAAAAACTCATTTAGAGCTAAAATATACATTGATCCTGAAGCACTGTCTTTTGGAAATGTTTGCTTTTGTCTTCAAATTTCTTATTTAGTCTAATTTTGAATTATTAACATGAATATTTTTTTCATCTTCTTATTGCATATCTTACGGTAGTTCCCTGAGATTTCAAATTATAAAATAAGGAAGACTCAGGAGAAAGCTACTCTAGAAGAGTCAAACATCTCTCTACATTTTAAATCTGACCTACGTGCAGCCGTACCCTCTCCCCCCCGAGGAGAAACGGAAGGGAGGGAATGTCTTTGAAAACCGGACAGAAATCGTACCCCCCCCCAAGGAGAAACGGAAGGGAGGGAGGAACTTCCTCAAAAACCTGACAGAAATCGTGTTCTGTGACGTCACTCTTTTGCAAGAAAATAAATAATGACTTTCTATTGCCCGTCTTTTCGTCTAATGCTTTTGTGAATTCTGATTGGCTGATTGATTGTGTGAACCTTGAAATCTAGGACATCATCCTTTTCTCACTTCTTTACCAAAGTCACTCATAATCTTTTTCTATATCCTAAAAGCAAAGTATACGGATTTAAACGCGAATACTCAAAAGCAAAATTACCCGAGATGACGGAAAATTATTTCACTTCAATAATGTTGTTGTATACCTAGGTTACTTTTCAATATTATCGAGGTAATTTTCCATAGATTAGAGTAACGTCACAGAACACGATTTGTTTCAGCTTTTCGTAGACGTCTCCTCCTTTCTGTTTATCCTTGGGATGGGGAAGGGGAAGAGTGCGGCTACACGTGGATTAGATTTCAAATCGACATATTTTATTTTAGTTTGCTGTTTTTTCTTGTAAGATGTATGATCAGTTTGGATACCCTGCCTAATGTCAACTTTCTAAGGGCTGAAACAGCAGTTTTTTGTTACTTCGGGACTAGTTACCTCGAACATAGAAGTGCTGAAGATAGATATGAAAAAAATAAATAAATAAATGGAAAAAATTCAAGAAATTTCAGTGAATTCAAAATTTTCTTGAAATGGTAACTTACAGTGTTTTTCAGGTCAGCTCTCACCTTGACGGTCACCCTTACGATCCTACATAGCAGTCCTGCTTTATTGTATTACCCTACCTTCGTTCTTCATGTCACAGTGAACCAAGACAGGTTTGCCAGGTTCGATGAAATTCAACCAGTATTTACCGCTGACCGCTTGTCCACCTCCACTCGCCTTGATTTCCTTACACGAGTCTGCAGGCAGCTCTAGAATGGCACCGAGAATAGCTAGAAAGTAAGTAAAGAACCGCTGTATTTTTCCCTTTAGGAAGGTAGCCGTATCATTTTACCTCAGTCCTCACCTCTTCCCATGTCTCGTCTGAAATAATATCTCTCAGAGTTGGGTATGAAGTCTGCAGGTCTGGCTTCCTTGGTGCGGTTACTTAGCTCACACTTGTCCTGGGTAAACACATAGTTAAGGCTTTGGCATCTGATGTCACGA
Organism: Stylophora pistillata; assembly: GCF_964205215.1. Taxonomy (NCBI): domain Eukaryota; kingdom Metazoa; phylum Cnidaria; class Anthozoa; order Scleractinia; family Pocilloporidae; genus Stylophora; species Stylophora pistillata. The sequence goes on from NC_142520.1 coordinate 33,698,864, forward strand.
TAACATTCCCGTAAACATACATCACCGAATGCGGCTCCAGTAATTGTTTTGAAGATGTGCTTTTGTAGCATCATCCCAAAGATAGAGACTTCACGTGGATCACTGTTGTATTGAGTAATTACTGAACGAAACAGCGCCAACAGAAAGAAGAGAACTAGTAAATGAGAAAACTCTTGGATCACCATCGTTGTCAATCTCATCTGAAATGAAATATTAAAATTTTTTAGGTACAGTGATGTTCATATGTGGCCGTCAACAGAAAAACGGCGGAACACGATTACTGCAGATGCACTTATTGTTTCGCTTTGTTTCAAGCAGTATAACATGTGGCACCCACGCATGACGCGCCCTATGGCACGCATTTGACAAATGTAAAGCTAATGGGAAGAGGCGTGTGTTAGATATGACACGGGCCGTAAGGACATGGCTGCTAAATCAATTTCCTTGCACGTTTGTCTACAATTCTAAATTAGGACTTACCTAAATGGTTTTTACGTATTTCCCCAACTAGATATCTTACTCAAGAAAGAATATCAGTGTACCATGGCAATGTTTAAAAAATATATAATTATTTTACTTGAGGGAAAGGTCGCCGTCTATAAAAGACATCAAAATATGAAGTAATATTGATTATTTTCTATCCATTCCTTTATTTGTAGGGAACGGCTGAAAAAATAAAAAATAAAACACAGTCCCATTGCGCGTTCTTCTATAGTTCCCAACTGGGACATATCTCAAAGGTTTTTTCGCAGTTCACCAGTTAGATATCTTATGCAGAGAAGACTATGTACCTTGGCAACGTGTAAAAATATATAACTTAACTATTTTATGTAAAAGTCGTGGCTCCAAATGCACGTAAAAAGAAACAAATATTTGCTATGAAGTCAAAGTGACTTATTTACGACCCATTCCTTTAAGCATTAACAGCCCTTTTCCCTGATCCAATTAATTCAGTTATTCTTTCAAAATAGTACGTACTTTGTTCGGTTTCGAAAATGCTAAAAATCATACGCTTGGTTCAAATTTTTACTATCTTACCGACAAAAGGGCCAGAAGGTAATATTAATCTTCCTGCGTTACCTGAGAGAGTGTCGTAGTCTTCCTTTGCTTTTCAAGATCGCTAATTAGATCTTTGGAAACTAATTGACTGTAATTTGAACTTGAGTTGCGTTGAAAGAGGAAGTTGCTACAGACCACAACATTCTTATATAATGCAGCTATGAAACACGATGCCGTTTTTGAAATTTCTTTTAATGCCACCTGCAGACTTCTTTTGAAAAATTTTGGCTGAGATCCACACAGAATTCCCGCCTTACCCGAAAGATAAAACATGATATACCGTTATCACAATGCAAGGAGATTTTTTAGGTACAGTGATGTTCATATGTGGCCGTCAACAGAAAAACGGCGGAACACGATTACTGCAGATGCACTAATTGTTTCGCTTTGTTTCCAGCAGTATGACATGTGGCACCCACGCATGACGCGCCCTATGGCACGCATTTGACAAACGTAAAGCTAATGGGAAGAGGCGTGTGTTAGATATGACACGGGCCGTAAGGACATGGCTGCTAAATCAATTTCCTTGCACGTTTGTCTACAGTTCTAAATTAGGACTTACCTAAATGGTTTTTACGTATTTCCCCAACTAGATATCTTACTCAAGAAAGAATATCAGTGTACCATGGCAATGTTTAAAAAATATATAATTATTTTACTTGAGGGAAAGGTCGCCGTCTATAAAAGACATCAAAATATGAAGTAATATTGATTATTTTCTATCCATTCCTTTATTTGTAGGGAACGGCTAAAAAAATAAAAAATAAAACACAGTCCCATTGCGCGTTCTTCTATAGTTCCCAACTGGGACATATCTCAAAGGTTTTTTCGCAGTTCACCAGTTAGATATCTTATGCAGAGAAGACTATGTACCTTGGCAACGTGTAAAAATATATAACTTGACTATTTTATGTAAAAGTCGTGGCTCCAAATGCATGTAAAAAGAAACAAATATTTGCTATGAAGTCAAAGTGACTTATTTACGACCCATTCCTTTAAGCATTAACAGCCCTTTTCCCTGATCCAATTAATTCAGTTATTCTTTCAAAATAGTACGTACTTTGTTCGGTTTCAAAAATGCTAAAAATCATACGCTTGGTTCAAATTTTTACTATCTTACCGACAAAAGGGCCAGAAGGTAATATTAATCTTCCTGCGTTACCTGAGAGAGTGTCGTAGTCTTCCTTTGCTTTTCAAGATCGCTAATTAGATCTTTGGAAACTAATTGACTGTAATTTGAACTTGAGTTGCGTTGAAAGAGGAAGTTACTACAGACCACAACATTCTTAAATAATGCAGCTATGAAACACGATGCCGTTTTTGAAATTTCTTTTAATGCCACCTGCAGACTTCTTTTGAAAAATTTTGGCTGAGATCCACACAGAATTCCCGCTTTACCCGAAAGGTAAAACATGATATATCGTTATCTCAATGCAAGGACATGCCAACGAAACTCTTAGTTTTATCTAGCGAAACAATATCTCAGCATTCGTTATGCAGAGAAGACTATGTACCTTGGCAACGTGTAAAAATATATAACTTAACTATTTTATGTAAAAGTCGTGGCTCCAAATGCATGTAAAAAGAAACAAATATTTGCTATGAAGTCAAAGTGACTTATTTACGACCCATTCCTTTAAGCATTAACAAAACTCTTTATCAAAACTCTTTATCTTTCGTTATAACACATCTTTATAAAAATGTTCTTGTTGAGAAGAGGGCAGAACGGTGAAACACATTTGTCTCCAAGTCATGACATGAAGGTCGAACGCAATTAGGCCCTCTCGTCATGATCGACAGCTAAATAATTTCTCTGGAAGCCGGACCACAGTTTTCCTCGTTTATCACTGCTGCTGCATCAGCAATATGAATAAAACAATAGTTAAAAATATTCCCCATCTCAGTTTTGTCTTTGTTCAGTACCCCATTTTCTTCCAGTAGAATGTCATTAGGGGAGTTCCTTGATTTCCTTGACTGAAGAAAAGGACGATCGTGTTCCAAAACCCGTTCGGTTTCTCTGTTGCTGATTTATTAAGAAAGTATTGTAGACTTGAATAATTGAATAACTATTAATTCCGAAGATCTGGTTTGACTGTACTAAAAAAGGAAACAAAACGAAGCGAAACGAAAATACTATTGACAACATACTAACAAGATTTGCGCTGGCAATCCCGGAACGACTTCCGCTTCCGCAACACCCGCCCCTGTGCTGTGGTGGTCATGGCTAACATTCTGCCTCGTCTGAAGTTTCACCTTCCCATCTTCTTCAAACGCTTCAAGTCAGACAGGCGCCGGCGCTTCTTCCACGGCAGTGGTGCGCCCGTGGCATTGTTGCTTCTGCCGTAAATAGCTCACTTGTATTCTCCATCTAACTGTTCCCTTCCCCCGCGAGTGCATCCTTGTTGTGTCCGTCTCATAGCCCCTTGTGCTGGGTCTCCTTAAGTGGTGTGCTGCATGGGGGTCCCCTGTACTGTGTATCGTACTACGTACGCTTTGTTTTAATGTGTGCCACCCCTTGGCTGGCTAGGGGCTATTACTATTTTGTTTTTTTCAGGCGCCACCCCGAGGCTGGCTCGGGGCTATAATTATCAGTGTGAGCGTGTGTCTCCAATTTTTGCTGTGTGTGTGTGTTAATTTTTGTTTGAGGCGGGGTTCGATTCCCCAGCGAAGTTGGTGTCTGGTGACCCTCAGTTTGTGGTGGACCCAGCCCGTAGGCATTGCACCCCCACCTTGGGTTGGATCAGACGTGTAGTCGGCAGGCATTGCACCGTCCTCACGGGAGCCTGGCCGTCCGCCTCAAACATAAAAAATTACAAGATTTGTGGACTCGAAGGAAAACGTAAAGAAACACTCGTGAGAAAAACAAACGAACATCTAAACCGAATTTTGACCTCTCCAAGTACGAGCACATGGCTCATAATATTAACAATGTAAATGACGTAGTTTTACAGTCCCGCGTGGACTGAAACACAGAAAACGAAATAAACACTTGTAGAACGTTTTGTAACTTACATTCCGGCCCTTAAAATCGGACGTAATAAACAAAGATTTTAAAGAAACTTAACGCAAACAAAACGTTATATCTAACAGTTCTCCGAGAGAAAAAAAAATTCGAATCATATCATAGTTCAGTTCAGTAATGCTTCATGCCTTCGGACATCTGCACTGACTCCAGGAGAACAATCTTATCGACAGGGCGATCATACAGCCAGGCTCTGGTCTTCACAGTTACACTCCTTACGTGCTCATCCGTGCTGTTCTTACGTACAGTGGTAGTCCGACCGAGAGGCCATGAAGATCTTGGTACTCTATCGTCAACCACAAGCACTATGTCATTAACGGCAAAGTTCCTTGATGGATAAGCCCATTTCTGCAGCCGCGGCAAGTACTCTCTGATCCATCTCCGCCAAAATACATTGGCTAAATATTGTACCTGGCGCCACCTTCTTCGGGAGTAGCCATCCTCTTTCCTGAACACACCAGGAGGAAGACTCGGGACTGACCGTAACAACAACAAATGATTCGGCGTAAGAGCTTTAGAATCCGATGGGTCATCTGACGATTTCGTTATGGGACGCCCATTAACAACCAACTCTATTTCACACATCAGGGTAGCTAACCCTTTATCATCCAGCGGCTGATTCTTTATAAGAGCAAGGAGAATCTTTCTGACAGTTCTCATGCATCGCTCCCATAGGCCACCAAAATGGGATTCTGATGGTGGATTGAACAGCCACTTGATATTCTTTTTCAAGAAGAACTCATGGATTTGACTTTCATTCCACTCAGAGATAGCTTCTCGGAGTTCCTTGTTTCGGCTAACAAAATTTTACCCGTTATCGGACCTCATCACCTCCGGGATACATTGCCTTGCAATGGAGCGGCGCAATGAGTTTACAAACGAATCAGTGTCCATACTCTGGGCGACTACCAAGTGAATGGCTCTGGTAGCCAAACACGTAAACAAGACTCCATAACGCTTGACTTGACTTCTGGCCCTCTTTACCTAAAACGGACCAAAACAATCAACGCCTACAAAACTGAACGGGGGGTTTATCAGGTGTGACTCTGTCAGCAGGAAGATCGGCCATCTTCTGAGCTCCAGATGGAGCCTGTCTTCGTCTACAGCTAATAAAACGATTTACAACTCTTCTCCGGCACAGCGACTCTTCCTTTGATAATGCAGTAACTCTTTCTGATCAAAGAGAGCACATATTCTTGACCAGAATGTCCAGAAAGCAAATGGTAATGCCTGACGATCAGATCTACAACATGATGATTATTTGACAGTATTATAGGGTGTCTTCGCTCTTGCTCAATTGGTTCGTGCCTCAATCTTCCCCCAACACACAGGAGGCCATCGCGCAACTCCGGATCCAACTTATTAAATGAGCTTGATTTCTTGAAAGAACGTGCGTGGCTGGCTCGGACTGATTTCTTGCGCACATCTTCTGATTCTTTATCCTGAAGACACGCCAACTCTTCACTAAAACTTTGCCTTTGTACATACTTCAGGACTCTCTCTCAGCAGAGTGCATGTCTTCTACAGTGATGGGACTGGATTTCGCAGAGATGAGTACTTAAACTCTGGCTTCCTTTCGTCCGCAACACTCTCGCAGAAGGTTGGAACGGTAGCGTAATATCCACGCCATGAACTTCTTGAGCCTATACCACGTGGAACAGAGCTGCATCGTTCGGTTCAAGAAGTCGGCTTCAACTGTACACGCTACTGAAAAGGGTTCCCTTTCTTTCTTTACCTCGGGATCATCTCCTTTTATTCCCACAGGAACGTCGGGCTGCTTAGGCCAGCAGTCCTCTGCTTCCCAGAGAAAGGAAGGGCCACTGGTCCAGCGGTTTTTGTGGATAAGCTCCTAAACGGAAAGTCCTCTAGATGCATCGTCAGCAGGGTTACAACCTGTGCCAACAAAGCACCACTGGTCTGGTCGCGATCTTTCATGGATTGTTGTAATTCTGTTCGCAACGAACGTCTGGAACTTCTTTTCCTTGTTCACGATATAGCTCAACACACATGTGCTGTCGGTCCAAAACAAACTTTCATCCACGGCAACATCCAGCACGTGCTGCATCATTCTGTTCAATCTAGTAGCAACCACAGCGGCTGAAAGCTCCAGACGAGGAATAGTAACTGACTTCTAGGGCGTTTGTCTTGACTTCCCCATCAAAAAGGCATAATGGACATCTTTAGCTTCATCACGGACGACTCGAAAGTACGAAACAGCACCATATCCTTCACTTTATGCATCTAAGAAATTGTGAAGTGGGCTAGACACCATGCGGCCAAAGCTTTTGGGTTTTAAACAACGTTCAACGGCGAACTGTTCAAGTTTAGGAAGTTCCCTCAACCAATCTTGCCAACGTAGTAAATCTTTATGTGAAATTTTGTCATTCCAGTCTAATCCTTTCCGGCACAGATCACGGAGAGTTGCTTTGGCAGGCAGAATCAACGGTGTAATGAACCTCAGAGGGTCATAAATTGAGCTTATGACAGAGAGAATACCTCTCCTCGTTGGGGATCGGTCCTTCTAAACAATCTTGAAACGGAATGTATCTGACTGGACATCCCACTGAATGCCGAGGGCACGCTCTACAGGCAAGTTCTTGGGATCAAACTCTTTGACGGATCCGGCTCTCTCAGACATGGGGACTGACTGAATGACATCATAGGCATTTGAAATCAATTTTGTTAAGCAAAAACCTCCTCTAGCTAGCAACTGACGTAGATGATTGACCAATAGACTTGCTTGTTGGTTATCTTCCACAGACTTCAAGCAATCATCAACATAGAAATTTCTTTTCACTGTTTGAATGTTCTGTCAAGATGTTCTGCACTGTCATGGGCTGTTTTCTGTAGTGCGTAATTATCACAACTAGGGGACGAGACACCTCCGAAAAGGTGAACTAGCATTTGAAATTCTTCTGGTTCTTTATCTGTGTCACCACTCGGCCATCACAGCAAGCGGAGATACCTGCTCTCCTCGGTTGGTACTTGTACTTGATGAAACATCTTCTCGATGTTAATTTGGATATATCAACAAAGTTGAAATGGTAAATTGGCCACCGTAACGATTACAAAAGCTGACGTTTCGAGCGTTAGCCCTTCGTCGGAGCGATTACCATTTCAACTTTGTTGATATATCCAAATTGTTTCGTTACCCCCACCGATATAGCCCCAAATAGTTTCTTTAGAAACTATCAGCCTTTATTCAAAATGGCTATAGGCTGCTCTCTAAATCTTGTCAGAACTCTGGTGAGTGAGTTGATTAAATCGGGTCCTTGCAATATCTGTTGATTGAGCGAGACGTTCTGGAACATTGCCGCACAGTGAAAGACCACCCTTACCTTGTTGGGTTTTGGCGGATGAGTGACAGGATAATGAGGTAAGTACCATGTGAGCGAACCATCACGCTGATCTTTAGGAATCTTTCGTGCATGACCTTCGTTAAACAAGTCATCCATAAATACAGAACACTTACGGTGTAGTACCGGATCCCTCACCAGTCTCTTCTTCAGCAACCCAAGGTGACGTTCAGCGACCATCTTGTTTTTAGGTAGTTCAGGAGGGAAGACCTTCCAAGGAAGTGCAATTTCATAATGACCATCGCGAAACTCAGCAGACTCCTCCATTATGGCAAGGGCTCTCTTATCATCTTGCGACAATCTTTTCTCGATGCTGAACTGCGAGTCGTTAGATTCCATTTCTCAGAAACGTGCGAACTGCTGCTCCAAGAGAACACGAGACTGAATACGGTTTGTAGTACAGCTTGACTTACTCGGCCTACCAAGTGGGCTATTGATGGTCCATCCTAGCAGCGTTCGCACAGCATATGGGCCGCCATCTTCACTTCTCTGCAATTCTTGAGGCTGAAGAGCTTTGGGCACACCGCTGCCTATGAGCAATTCGACGTCGGCATCAATGCAAGGTAAGTCGATATCTTTTAGGTATAACCAACTTTCCACATCAGTTTGAACTGCAATGTTATCAAGGGTGACTGGGAGCTTAACTCGCGAGAAAACATCCAACAGTTCAACAAAACTACGTCCCTGCAGATCAGAAACTTCCAAATTGACCACCAGACTCTTACTCGTAACATTATCACTATCCATGGTAGTTTAAGACAATGTCACTTTTTTACCTGTTGCACCCAGACGTTCTACCAACTTGTCAGTGCAAAACGTAGTGTTCGATCCTGGATCCAGAAACGCGTAGGTTTGAACCATCTTCTCCTTTTCCTTACCTCTGACATTAACTGCACGCTACCACTTCGGTGAAACAGTTTCGTGCTTGATCATTTGCTTCTCATTATCTGTTTTGCTCGATTGGGTCTTAGATGGTTATGCAGGATCTGTTTTGACTGGTTTCTCGTTTTTCGGGTGTAAGAATGTAATATGTTTTCGATGACCTATCTTACATCAGAGTATCTGGCAGTAGCTCTACTTGGGGCAAGAGATCGCCATGTGTCCTTGCCACGAGACAATTATAGCACAGTCCTCCACTACGCACAAAACTAATTCGCTCATCGACTGACTTTCCTCGGAATAGCAGACAGCCAATGACTCTCTTTACACATTGGGCACTTGACATTCGATTTCTTCGGCACATGTTCGGTGTCGTCCATAGGAGGGTAAGTGGGAATTTCTGGGGTAGCTCCTTGTGTCGTGAAAGCAGACCCTTTGTGCTCCTTTGATGATGTTCTGTGTCTTCTTTTGGAACCAGTGCATGGAGCAGTGTTCTTGTCTTCATTTGAATAGATGTTCCCGAATACTGGGTGGTTGGCGATTCTAGCCTTTTCTTCGACAAATTCTGCAATATCTGCAATAGTAACTTCCCTTTTCAGATCCTCTGTGATGTGGTCAGTCTTTTCACGCCACCTCTGTCTTAGCCAAAGTGGTAGCCTTCCAATGATCCTTTGGAGAGTGTCAGGGTTTTCGATTTTGCTCAAGTATCTGATTTCTTTAAGAGAGTTCTTACAACTTGTAAGTTAAACAGAGTACCTTTGCAAAGCAGGACCATCATCTGCCTTAATCTGAGGAGATTTCGTTACTTGATCAATGAGAGCAGTTTCTATTTTGTAGCTTTGACAATATCTATCCTTGAGGAGTGCTCTTGCAGTCTTGTAGCCCTCTGCCGGATCCATTGACAAACAGCTTTGCATTAACTCCTTCACTTCTCCTGACGTATGTTGGACGAGATAGTACAAACGAGAGTTCGGGCTGCTTGTCTTTGACTCTATTAAATTCTCAAAAACTGGTACAAAGTCCGAATACTTAACAGGATTGCCTGAAAATATAGAGATTTCAGGCTGTGGTAACGACATTGCTAATTTTTGAAGCTGCTGCTGTTTCAATAACTCTTGAAACTGTTGATTTTGTTGTTGTTGCAGCTTCTGAACCTCAATTATGTGACCGACATTCTTCTGCCTGAAATCTAGCTGTTGCTCCAATAATCTGCTTTCAGCACTTTCACCACTAATTGTAAAGGGGTAGTGTGTGTAACCTTTCCATTTACAGGCATCTGGGTTTAATGGACTGCAATCCTTCTCAGTCTGTCTGATCAATCGCAACTTCCACAGTTTCTTTATCTTTATATTGACATGGGTGGAAGTCGAAAGTTGAGCTACTGGGGTCAGTGTAAGGTTTCCGTGACATTCAAGGACAAATCACAGTGTTCACCTTTTTAGTTTCATGTGAAGTCGGTGACTGACTTGACGGTTTTGGTGGACTTTGCTCCTCGCAATGACTGTACACCTTTTCTTCTGCCTCAGCCTTTGCTATCTCGGTTTCCAGCTCGAAATTCTCTTTCGTCTGCTTCAACAACAGCTCTCGTAACTGAATATCCTGCCGTGTCTTCAATGCGAATGCTTCAACTGACAAGGCAGTTTTCTTAGCAGAGGCTCTTAGCCTTGCACTTGAGGCGGTGCTTGACCGTGAGAGACTGGAACTTGCAGTAGATTTGGACTTACGTCTTCTAGAACTCGCAGCAGACTTTGAATTGACAGAACCAATATTACTGATAGAATCTTCGGGATGAAGACTGATGGGAAGATCCAATTCTTCTTGGAGCTTAAACTCAGCTGATTGTGACCACGCATCAAATGACTGAAACACGGTGGTTGCCACACGCTTCACTAATTCAAAATACTTGATTGAGTCCTGAATGGCACTTCCATCAATCAACTCAGCGTGATACTTATCAAATGCTTCGTTAAAAATTTCTCATAGCTAACTCTAACTCAAGAAACTTCGCTGTAACCCGATATCTTTCTGATTACTTACACCAGAAAAACTAACCACAAGCCGTCTAAGACCCTAGAATTTAACCGTCAGCCGTCAAAATTGGAAAAAACAACCGTCAAAGCTCCCCCCGTTAGGTCCCTTGTTTAATCGTTAAAAGAGAAAAAACCTTTTTCGAAATACAATTTTCAATGCATATTTTCAAAGTCGTTTTACAAAAAATTTTAACCAATCTTGTCAATCATATAATAACCACTGGCAAACTTGAGTATAAGAGAAAACTCCTTCACTTTGAAGTGAATATTTAAAGAGGACACAGGAAGTGACTCCGCTTTTAATGTGTGAAATCACTTTCTTTATTTGAGCCGGCATCATACCTAGTTTACTTTATTTTGGTGGTTCATACGAATCTCCGATTATATGAAGTACACCATGATAACATTATGGCCGGCCAGGTGTTATGTATATACCAAAATGTTTCTAATAATTCAAGAACTCAGCCCTCAAAGTATTTTATGTCACCATACCGCTTTCCTCTTTTACAAAACTTGCTGATGATAGAACTTAGTGAGTCTTTAAGGCAAAGAAAATCAGAAATTAAATGGAATTATTAAAATTTGAATAAAGTAATGATATCATCGAGGGAGCTCTTTTGTTAGAGAAAAAAATAACTGTCAGTGGTATTCTGTGACAACGTTATCTTTAGAGTATTCACCTGGTATTTGCCCCGCCTATATAACTTTATTCCTGAAAGTCGGTAACCCATCTCTTTGACACATTTTTATTATTACATTGTACTCCTTGATGACTGAGTTCTTCCTTACATATATTGACAACGTATTCTAGGACTACATCATAATTATATCACCTAATAGAGCTTTATAGAAATTTCCACGGTACAACATCAGAAAGTTAAAATATCCCTGCCACTGTGACTACAATGGGCGAGAAAGTTGTTGACACAATGATCTTTTCAACCCCCAATCACTTCAGTGTTATCCTCTTTGCCCTCGCTTAGTTAACCATTTCGACCCCTTCTCCCAAACACACAATGCTGTATCGTGATTCCATGAACTTTCAGCCAACATTGAATGGGGGAGGGAAGTCTATTGACGACTTAGAGTGCGGTAGGAACAGGACTGTTATTCTTTACGTCTTTACATAAAAAAGCTCTTCAAATATGATGTATCAACTAATTTGGACGCTGATTGTAAGCATTTCAAAAATTACCAGAAAGAGCTACTTTTCTAACTTCATAACATTATGACTAATCATGGCTCGCTTACTACATGGGATAAGTACTCAGTAAGGAAAATACAGTATCATGGTGTAATCATTTTTAATGGAAAGACTTTGATTTCTGAACCCGCATCCATTTAGCCTGCGCCGCAATAGCGGAGGAAACAGTCGGGTGTGTCATTTATGTAGTAAATATAATAGCCGCCGCAGTTCTTTACTTTAATGGAACTTAAAAAGTAGCAGCAGTTTGATTTAAAGTGGAAGCAAACCGTCCTGGTGACCTGACCATCAGTTTCTGTAGGATGCGTACCATTTAGCCAACCGGGTGCATCAGAGTTACACTTGTTTTGGGGTGGACATAAAGTAGGCATTCTTGTACCTGCTGCTCCTTCAAAACGGTACCAACCATGAAGTCTCCTGGCACAAGTCGTGTTTTGATTGTCGTAGGTGATCCGTCTGTCTTCCTCTTTCAGACTCTCATAATTTTGACATTCTAAATTGAACATAGGAGATAATGATTCCAGACAATAAAAAACAAACACTGAAACCAAAAGTCTCGAGATGAAATAGAGGTTGTATCCTCAACATTCGCTTGACAAACGGTCATCAAATGTATTACTTTCATATTTTTCATGTTGTAATTATGTTAACCGTTATTACCCAGAAAAGTACGCCCAAAAAACAACGTTCAGCATCTAGCCACCACGACAGCACAAGCTTGGCCAATATATGATTAATAATCGGCTTACGAAAAGATTACACCAAAGAGTTACACTGTCAGTTCGCGAAATTTGCCATGGTTTGCTTTCTCTTGCTTTTTTATACTTCTACAAGCTTTGCTATCTTTGATATCAAAGTGAAAAATCTCTTCAGTGTAGCCAATATCAGAAAACAGGATTATGCACTTCATCTCACTTTGCCCGTTCAGGTTGCGGTTTTAAAGTTACCAAAGTGCAAAAAGAGGTCGTGCTTTGAGCTAGCAGCTTGTTATTTACTAGCCAATCAGCATATAAATACTGCACCGATACTGTGTACATAATAATGAAAGCTCCGATGACGTTTGTTCGCATCATATTTAGAATGTTTTAGAGTCACTGCAACTTATTATTGTAATTCGTTCTGTTTTATTTTGCTAATTATACACCATCCCGCAAGCTACTTAGCTTTTTGATTTTATCGTGTCAAAAACAGGTCACCTGTCCATCCATCTGTCTATCTATCTATCTATCTATCTATCTATCTATCTATCAATCTATCTATTTATCCATCTATCTATCTATCTATCTATCTATCTATCTCTCTATCTCTTTATTGATCTATCTATCTATCTATGTATCCATCCATCTATCTATCTATCTATCTATCTATCTATCTATCACACCAGATGGAGGATGCCTTCGTGAGAGAATCCTGAGTTTCAGAATCAGCCGTAGGATTGACGTGCAATGCTGTAAAATATGAAGAATCGATTCGAGCGCCTACTTGATTAGAAGATATTTCAAGATCTTCCATCCCCTACGCAAGTAAAGTTACCTGAACAGTTGAATGATCGTGTAGTGTTGGTGCATGAGGCAGAACTGTAGCAATCGTGGTCACTGGTGGCACATTCATCAATATCTGTTGAGATTAGCAGGATTAGCACAGAACATTACACCACATCTTAACTTAACACAACAACATAAGGGAACAATAGCTAGAATCTGATGAATGATAAAGGACCTTGCCTGACGAAAGACCACCCGCCACAGCTTGATTTGCAATTGGGCACTGTCCCCTGTGAATTTCTTAAGGTCATTAAAAACTCTCTGTATCCTTACAAAAATTTGCATTTCCGGAACAACCAGATTTGCGAAAACAGCGATACGATTCCAGAGTGTATTTGCAGTCGGCATTCTCACCACAAACATTCGTTGGTATCCTTCGATCAGTAGATAGAACTATTATTTACGAAATAAAAATTGAAACATTGAGCCATAGCATTGTTCTAGAAAACTTATAAGGTAGGCTCCTGAGGTTATAACCGGGGAGTAACGTGTTGCACTTCCTTTTCAAAGCCACGTTCTTTCATATGAACCTTTTTTATTTCAAGTTATAGCTCTTCTCTTTCTGAATTTGGTTTTGACTTTGAACGACTTGCAGGATAGACGAAGTCTTAGAGTTCTTGTTGTTTGAAAAGGGGTTCTCACCTTTATTGTTTGAAAAGGGGTTCTCACCTTTGTTGGTTGAAAAGGGATTCTTATCTTTGTTGTTTGAAAAGGGGCTCTTACTTTTGAAGATTACCCTATCCTCATGTGCAAAATTGAACAGACGGATTAAATTTTCTAGCCATGCCAAACCAAAAGACTTTTAAAATAACTTCAATATTTCACTTTGTAATTTAATGGTAGCCTTTGGTAGCTTTCAAAATATTTAGGGTGCAAACAAGTTTTTTATTTTTAATAGAAACTTGTTTGCGTGTTCTTGAGTCAGACATTGGGGGAGACGTGCTCACCGGAACTAAAGCGAGCCTTAAGGAGCAACTTTTATATGAAGAAAATCTTTGCAGAATTTTACCTGTGCATTTGTGTCCATCTCCAATGAATCCAGGTTTACAAGAGCAGCTAAACGATCCCACGGTGTTCGCACAGATGGCATTGTCCTTGCTACAGTTGTGGGTCTTCAGATCACATTCACCGATGTCTGAAATGAAACCAACATACCATCGAGAATGCATGAGGAAAGGGGGAAATTAGAGATTTTAACAGTCATGCGAGCTTTATGGTCTGAAGTGATGATATCAGGTGATCAGGTAAATTGCCTTTTTTTCAGGCAGATTTGCAAGTTTGTACTTGCTGATACAGCAAAGGATCACACTCTGAAGAAAGTTAGGGATCTGTAGATTGTAGATCAAACATATTCATATGACAAAACATAATTTTATGAACAAAAATCGCTACCTTTGCACTCTTGCTTTTGCCCACTGAAGCCAGCTTTACAAATACACTCAAAAGAGCCCTCGGTGTTTTGGCAAATGACATTTTCACCAGTGCAGTTATGCGCATTTGTAGCGCATTCTTTAATGTCTGACATCAAATTAGGGGAAATTCGAGGAGAGTGTTTTAAAAGACAATAGGAGGAGGGTGGGTGGGTGGGCTCTCTGTCAGTTGCAGACAGTCCTATACACTATAAATGATCTACCTTAATACCTCGGAAGGAGTAAATCAAAACGATGACACTCAAATGGTGATGGTGAATAGTGTCAAGAAGGCTAGCGCTGAAAGCTAGCAGTGGAAGGAAATTTATTTCATGAAAACTACCCTCTTACAGATACCTGCTCGCGTAAAACCGTGTCTTGGGCTAGACCTCGTGTAAATAATCGACCTCTAAGTTTTACCTTCTTCACAATCTTGGCCCGTGAATCCAGAACTACATAGACATCGATATCGTTTTCTTGTAAATCCTGACTGGCAGGTGGCTTTGTTCTTGCAGGGAGATCCAGCACAAAAATTCTTCAAGACAAACATAGAAATCTGCCATCGCTTTAAAAAAGTAAAACTCTGCCCCGAAGACTACTTCCCGTATGGCTTAATTGACAACTTAATAACATGCAGCTTTGTAAGGCAACAAGAAGAATTATCATTCCTCCAGAACAACGTTCTAATCGATCGCACGTAGTTCTTAGGTATCTCGTCAGGTTTCTGTGACACTTCGCCGAGGCCTTAAATACGACTTGATGGAGAATGTGTCCCACGAATAAAGAACGACAAAAGTTAACCCAGTCCAGTCATTGCGCAATTTAATCATTGCAACCTCAATAGTGCGCTCTCTGCCATCAATTTAGTTTAAAGGTAACACTTAAAAATGACCTTTGCGTTAATAATTTTCTCCCGTAAAACATTAAAAATAGGATAATCTATCACAATTTTGCTTTCGTCACTGAAAGAGAAACAACGATCCGTCATTCACTGTGTTTGGACAAAGTTCCAAACGGACCGAGACAAATCAATTGCTTTTGTTCATGGCGTTGGGCACCGAAGAGTCCTGCGGGCGCTAAGGGATACTTTACTTGTAAGTTCAGTTTTGTCTACAGAAGGTCCTTCATGACACTAACAGGTGTCTATGTTGCTTGAAATGAAAATAATAAACAGTGTATAAATAATTCTAGTCAAACATGAAAATAACAAAAATTTTTTTCGCTTAACGAAATAAGCTTATTCTTTGGAGTATTTCTGTGGAAAAATTTTTTTATCTGCTCAATTCTTCAATTTTCTGCGCCCAGTCAAAATACGGAAAATCAGCCGCCATCTTGCCCCACGACCGAGTTTAAAGAGGAATGGCTCTAGCGGGTAAAGTGACGTCAAATCAAGAACACGAAAGTCTGCATTTCGCACATTTTCACTTGATATTGTCCAAAAATATGCCGACTAAGTGTATTGTAGAAGGATGTAGTAACGGGCGAAATTTGCAAGAGTATCGCGCTTCATACATTCCTCATACAACACACCTAGTCGGCATATTTCGGACAATATCGACGACAACCTTCCCAAACAAGTAAAAATGTGTGAAATGCAGACTTTCATGTTCTCGATTTGACGTCACATTACCCGCTAGAGCCATTCCTCTTTAAACTCGGTCGTGGGGCAAGATGGCGGCCGATTTTCGGTATTTTGACTGGGCACAGAAAATTAATGATTTGAGCAAATAAAAAAAATTTTTCCACAGAAATACTCCAAAAAATAAGCTTATTTCGTTAAGCGAAAAGAATGTTTGGGTTTAGGTGCATTTTAATGCTTTAAAAGATAAAACGTTTCAATCGTGAACTCGCGACTTATGTACTCTATTTGAAATCACAATTGATTTTCCATACCTATTTTTAAAAAGTTACTTTATGCTGTGATCTCTCTTTGCTTCTCCTTTGTGCTTTGTTTTTCCATAATCCATATCCATTAACTTGTCTTAAATAAAACGCCTACCAGAAGGCCTGAGATTGTAATCTCTTGCCATAAATTCATTACTGCGAAGATTATTCTCCCATGAAAAGTTCACTGATTTTTGAAAACAAAACCCTTGGAAACCGCTACTGAACAGTTAGACCCCCTTCGCTTCATTGTTTATCGATATAAGAGCCATTGACCGTAAATATCGAGAATCCGCCGACAGTTGCAAAATTTCGTAATTCATTTTATTTTTCTAACGGACCCTTTTAATGAATCTTTTTCGAAAATTATATCAAATAGTTCTATCGCGCTTTTTTTTCTCCGAAAAATCGAAAAGTTCAAAATACGCGTAAATGGCCGTAATGAAAAATTATTCAACTTCGGCAACTTCGTACGCTACAACGCGATGCAATCCCGCTTTTAAATTTTCTGTGCTAACAGATGGTCTTTTTATCTCTTAGAGATTGTTAATTTCTCAGCTTTCTTGTTACGTTAAGTCTGAATAGTGAACCGTTGAAATAAAGTACTTTGCGTCTCTTTCGCGGTGGTAAAATAAAAGTCAACTTTAGGGGGCTATAAACAGGTCTGCCATATATACTTACATATCATAATGTACATGATCGTAAAGCTGTATCATTGTCTCCTCATTCCTCCAATTCTCTATCTTGGCCCACCATAAGCGGCACGTCCAGCTTTAAAAGAGTTTGGGCTATTTTGTTAAAATCGCAATGCGAACCGCTGAGTAGCTGTTATTAAAGGCCTTTAATAAGGTCTTGTATGATGTATTTACAGCCGAAAATATATGTCATCTTGAAGTTTCATCCTTGTAGTTTAATTTCTCAAGGTCAAGGCCAATCTTTCAACTTGGGCAGGAATGTACCAAATGCACCACCTCTTGCGTTACAGCCATTCAACGGATCGCATTTCATTTTTTGTCTTTTTAGGCAGAACTCTTTGAGAGCTGGACGGGCCAAGAAAGAAACTTTGAGGAATTAAACTACAAGGATAAAGCTTGAAGAAGATATATATTTTGATTCGTAAATATATCATACAAGACCTTTTGAAAGGCCTTTAAATGGGTCATGACAGCTATTCAGCGGTTCGCATTGCAATTTTGACAAAATAGCCCAAACTCTCTCCTGGACGTGCCGCTTATGGCGGGCCAAGATAGAGAATTGGAGGAATGAAAATACAAGGATAAAGCTTGAATATCATGTACAATATGATTTGTAAGTATCTATGGCAGACCTGTTGATAGCCCACTAAAGTTGACCTTTATTTTACCACCGCGAAAGAGACGCGAAGTACTTTATTTCAACGGCTCACCGATTCAGACTCAAACGTAACAACGTAACTGAAAAATTAATAATTTCTAAGAGATGAAAAGCCCATCTGTTAGCACACAAAATTTGAAAGCGGGACTGCATCGTGTTGTAGCGTACGAAGTTGTCAAAGCTGCATAATTTTTTATTGCTTTACGGGGAGGACAACGGCCATTTAGGCATATTTTGAACTTTTCGATTTTTCGGAGAAAAAACAGCGCGATAGAACTTTTTGATATAATTTTCGAAAAAGGTTCATTAAAAGGGTCCTTTAGAAAAAATAAATGAATTACGAAATTTTGCAACTGTCGGCGGATTCTCGATATGTACGGTCAGTGGCTCTAAATTGCAGTATGGAAACGAATCAATGCAAGAATGTTTATATCGCTAATGCAATGGTTAAACAACAGGGAAGTTTTTTTCTTGATTCCGCTTTTTCGCAGTAAGTGTCCAAAGTACGTTATTGTAAACATACAGTAAATGCTTTTAATGTGTGTTAAAACACGCATTTCAACAATTTTGTCTCTGTTTTTTTCTTGGCTATGAAAAACTTACTCATTTGGCCTTATAACTTGCAGGATAGATAATGGAGAAGGGCTCTTTGATTAAACGACTACAAATATGCTTCAATAGCCGCGTTCTCAAATTACAATCAGACATCCTGGTGTGTGTTTAACATGTGTCTGCAAAATATTTGCGGGGAAAAAATGTTACCTCGAAAGTTTTAAACAACCCGAGAGATATAAACTAAAGATGACACTGGCAAATGAAAATGTACCCGAATAGAAATCCTCATTCCATGTTGGTCTGATGCTTTCTCCCATAAAAAAAGGGAAATAAATGTCTTGCATTCAAAACTTTCTCTCTCCAACTAGTGATTACATCATTTGTTTCCCTAAGCGCGACGCAACCATAGCTATGGGCTCTTTATTTCAAAGAACCCCAGACATATCATTGTAATTGCGAAATTCTTGTCCTTTAGATGACCAAGCAAAAACTTAAGTGGATCTTTATTTGAATGTTTTTAAAGAAGCACAGACTATAAGCATGCAGCGAAAAGTATGATAAGTTAAGAATGGTCATGATTGTTTGGTCATATCGAGAAACATTGCTAACATACTTACAAGCATATTGAAAAAGAGACTATAATGTTTTTGAATGAATAAAGGATAACAACACTTTGAAATGGACGAAAAGTTTTGTAGCCACTGTGTTAGTTAGGCCTTGAATAAAGGGATTTTCAGTTTTCCTTGTAAGTTGGATACTTGGAAACTTTAGGGGAGAGACAGAAATTTTCTTCATTTTATAAAACTTACCATCTGGGCAGGATGAAACTTGTTCGTGAAGGAGGACCACAGAAACGAAGAACAAGTTGAACGAGACTCTCATGTCCTTTAAAAACAGCAACAAAGATAAATTTTTGATATTAGAGAGCTATTAATAAAAACGAACAGCTTAACAGCAGTTTGTTGACTGCCGTGTACAACCAATTTAAGGCTACACTTTCAAGTAACGCGCTTGTGATATTGGGTAGGTTAGAGATATTTCACAACCCGTCACAGGGAAACTGTAAGATGATTTGATGTGTATTGATATAGTTACAATTTTGTTAGTTTTCTCATTTGGCAGGTCTCTTCATCTATTACTCCCTCTCCTCAAAAATCCTTTTTTTTCCGTTTTGTATTAATGAGGCACATGTAAAATGGAAAGGTACAATAACAGCCTTCAAATTTGTTCTTGTTTTTTTTTTTTAAGATTCTAAACTATTATTTTCGTAGTATTCAACGAGTTTCCGCCCAGCTGACATTATCCCTAACGAAAATGTAAAAACATAGATTCACTTAGGTTGGATTGTTGCTAATTGCCAAACCAATAGATGCAATGTGTAATTATGATTTCCGAAAGCCAGAAAATATCACCTCTCTTTTTTTATACCTAGGAGATACCGTTTGAATCTGCCTTGTTCACTACAAAAGGCAGATTCGTATTTCTGTTTAACGACACTGATGTAAAACTTCAACTTGTCGGTACGTGGGTTTGGAAGCAGAATAGTAACACTGGCTTTTTGTGGTGGCTAGGAAAGAAGAGAGGAAGGGATCATGAAATCTTGCACCATCAGTATGGAGGGATAAAGAAAAACACTCCCGGCACATGCTTTAAGGGAGGATCACGTAAATGCTCCGTTGTCGCAACTAGAAATCCTTAGTGGTTCTTACTGATGGTTAAAAGTTGGCCGTAAAAGTGAAAAAAGTTTTGTCTTTAGGCGTGGAAATTGACAAATTTTAACCGTTAGTCGAAAAAAGTTAACCGTAAAAAGTTTAGCTTCAGCCGTAAAACGGCCAAACTTTTAACAGTCAGAAGTGAAGGCCATCTTGCCATGGAGACCCTCATTTAATTGTTACATCTTTTGTAAAAGGTAAGAACAGCGCCCTTGACTTTCTACTTATTCATTAGCAGTTGTATTTAACTCAATATAAGCTTCAAAACCTAGACCTTGAGGACCCGATCTTCTGAGCCATTTGCTTTAAGTACCTTCATATTAAAAGTTAAACCACCAGTATTGCACTGGTCAGCGGCGTATTTCTGTTTGCGGAAGCCGGAAAATCAAATATTTAAGAAGTTTTCACAGTATATAAGTATATACAATAATATACTTAGTCTTAGTATATACAATAATATACTTAGTCTTAGTATATACAATAATATACTTAGTCTTAGTAACATAGCTTGCTCGCGCTATATTGAGAAATATTGGCCCTCGATCAGGATTCTTGGCCATTAATCTTCAGTACGGCCCTCGCGCTCGGTTAGTAAGAGGTTATTCTATAATTTGCGTTAATGGCAAGACAAATGTCTTGCCACATGAAGTCTCTGCAAGCAAGCCACAAATTTAAAGAAATTCTGAAACAACGTGCTGTGCCCTTTGGGAAGTTTTACTAGACCGGCGCTTTGCAGCATTTTGGAAACTTCCTCGAAATAATAATATTTTAAAAAGAAAGCCTGAAATACGGCTTAGATAGGAATTTGCGCTGGATCTAAAATTAAGTGTTCAGAAATGATTTAGACTACGAGCAGTCCCTCCTTTTTGGCGAAGTCCGTCGCGCGAGTTAAAAAAAAAAGAAAGAAAAAGAAAAAGAAATTGGTGATAGCGCGACACGCATTGAAGTGACGCCGATCCACTGCAGGAGCTCCATGAGAAAGGCCCCCCGAAGAGTAGTTTTTTTTCTCTTCTTTTCCAGGGCCTCACTCATGGAGCTCCTTCAAATGACTTGTGTAGAAATGACTTTACAGCGCGATGTAACCTGAAGCAACGTCAGCTGAAGTATCAAAAGCATCACTTTTTTCCTGACTTGGTTGTGAAATAGTCCCGTTTTAGATTTAAACCCGGCATATCTCAATCCCTCCAATACAAATTTTTCAAATGGATACGAGCTTGTTTTCCTTTGCGCTTTTCATGAGCAAAGTTCATTTGTCTTTACTCGGGGCACTGATCTCCGCCATTTTACGAGTACCGACGCTCGTTTCAGTTTTCGTGAATTTTCTAGAATAAAGAAGCAAGTTTGGGGAAAAAAAGACGTTTCTATGTTCACCATAGGGTTTATCTGACTGAAATATAAGGACAGTCATTTTTCGATTGATGTGCCACCCCTCACGCGATCTTAAATAAAAGACGCTCTTATGATTCGAAAATCTTGAACTCCTAACTTAGCTCGAAATTTGGCAGCTCACAGGAATCATACTCTTTCGCATCTCGAGGTTTTTCCATATTTCACGAGCCAAAAAAATTCAATTAGAAAACAGGAACTATGTAAAAAGTGACAACATTGTCAAACAAACTTTTTGAGGAAAAAAAAAGCAAAGCAAACTGAGCATAGGACGGGAACATTATAAGTTGCTCTTACTTTGCTTCTGTTTCTCGATGTATGATTTCTAGCTAGTCCGCCTACTGTAATCTTTATAAGGTCTAGAACAGAAGTTCCTTGCGACTTCGGAACTAGTTACTCGGAATGTATAAGTACTGAGGAGCGAAATAAAGAAAAAGTTTAAGACGTTTCAGAGAAATTCGTTGTATTCTTTGTAACCGCTTCCGTTAAAGCTCAGAGAGAAGCTGCGAAATATTTTATGGTTTGATAAACGCCTCCGTGATTAGTTCTTTTTAGACAGAAAATTATAGTTAGCGTTTCAGTTCAGGATAAGACGTCGTGTAATCAAGATCGTTTCTAAACTAGACGAGAAGTTAGACCGTAATCCTCGATAAAGTAGTGAAGACCCGTGAACGTTGGTAAGCAACAATCTATTTTGTGATTATGTTAAATTATATTTGTGATTCAAAGCGAAACCTATCGCTAGTTTTTTACTTTTCTTGCTTAAAATAAATAAATAAAAGTCTTTTTATAGGATTACACAATTACTGGTGAACTAGTAGTTTCCATTGTGGTCCTTGCAAACAAATGAAACAAATGGTCTAAATTGAACATAACATCATTAAGAACATCATTAAGAACCCCAACTGGCCGGAGGCAAACCAGTTGGCTATTTACAAGGGTGGCCAAGGATCTGAACACGGGGCTACCGTGAAACAAATCCAGTGGTCAGGGTGGGACTCGAACCCGAGAGCGGCGGATTACGAGTCCGACACTCTAACCACTCGGCCACACTGCCTCCATTGTTTCTTTTAATTGCCACGCGCTCGTTACCCAAATTGATATTATTCTTAAAGCGATGATCGCATAATACTTAGGTGATTTCTTCACGTAATGATTTCAGTGGACCGCCTCGATATAAAAACGCCTCAAAGAATATGAAAGGAACAAAGAAAGAAAAGGTCCTATATTGGTTTGGTGTTGCCGCATGCGCGTGTATCAACCCGGGAATCGAGTGCAAATTCTAACTTGAAAGGAAACATTTACATTCTTTAACATAGCAACAGTGCTTTTCTGGACAATCTTACCCGGCGCGGACAATGAGACTTAATTACATAGAAAGAGAGCCCTTTCAACAGACCTCAAAATGCTTTTGAATGATGTAAAAACTATGAAACAGAATACTCCTTTTCAAATTCTCTGTTAATGCCACCAGTGTAGACTTCCTTTGAAAATTTTAGCGGACATGCACGCAGAATTTCCGTCTTCTCAGAAACTAAAAACATGACGTCCTTGTTACAATGTAGGTAAATATCAACGAAACCCTTACTTTTACCTAAAAAAAAATATAAAAATATCTCAGATTTCGTCGGCCATTCGAAATCTTCTCTCACGCCAACACGGAAGTCCCTCTTACAAGCGTTTTGTCCAAATGTTTTCCTATAAAAATTTTCTTATAAAATTTCCTATTACAAAGTTTGGAGAGGAAATATGTTGTTGTTGAAATTTAATAAGCATCATCATTGTCTGAGGAACTAATCTCAAAGAGTGGTTATTGTTTGGTAGCTTTTAACACCTAGTCTATGCGCTATTAACCTCGTTCATATATTTTCATACCATAATGTGAGAATGAAAAAAATCTTCTATCTCAAACTTGGGAGGTATTTTTTCACCTTGACACGGAGGAACACTGTTTCTTTGCAAACTCTAATCGTGAGAGTTATGTCGCGTATCTAATTTAACTTTTTTTTCTTGCTCTTCGTTGCAATCAATACTGGAAACTAAAAAGCCATGACTGATCTAGACGGAGAGCGTGTTTAAGAGTAAAATCAAGTTTAAGCTAAAGTGTATAGTCCAACATTACCAAATCAGCGGATGTGAAACTTCTTCAAATGACGACGCAAAATTTAGCAAAAGCAGGTCCTGACGTTAACCGACCAATCATGTTTTAAATATATTTGTGCGTATGCTTAAGTAAACATCCTCAAATCTAATGAATGACATAAAGTTCGGAGGCTCAAGGAAAGAAATATTAGATAAATATAATTTTCTTTTAGAACTATGTCCTACAACTTAAGTGTATTTGGGTATCCTGGCCTCCACTGTTTTCCTGAACTTAAAGTCATTTCTAACTACTGTACAATCACGTCGAATGGCTTTAACTACATTTATGCCGAGTGCTCCGGATTTATATCTAAGATGGACAATTTGCAGATGAAATTATTATTATTTTTTTTTTTTTAAAGAACAAATTTTTGCCATCACTTTGGTTAGAAAATCAACTTTCCAAAAGAATTTAGCATGGAAGTGTATTTAAGTGTATTTGGGTGTATTTTGAGTGTTTTTAAGTGTATTTAAGTGTATTTGGGTATCCTGGCCTCCACTGTTTTTCTGAACTTAAAGTCATTTCTATCAACTGTGCAATCACGTCGAATGGCTTTAACTACATTTATGCCGAATGCTCCTTATTTATATCTAAGATGGACAATTTGCAGATGAAATTATTATTATTATTTTTTTTCCAAAAAACATTTTTTCCATCACTTTGGTTAGAAAATGAACTTTCCAAAACAATTTAGCATGGAAATTAGAATTGAAATTGAAAACATTTCTTTACCTGCTTTTAAATTAGTGTCATCAATTATTACGAACTTTTTTGAAAATTTAACAAAGCCTACAGAGAAAAGCTTGGTGTTGGAAGTCTTTTCAAATTAATCTTATAGAACCTGGCGGTTATTAGCACGAGGTCTAACCTAAACCACAGTTTTACGCAATCAGTGGGCCTCAACCTTTCTCTTTAACAGGGTTGACTTAATTAAATAAGTGTCCCTCCACTGTTAACATTAGCGATCCTCTTGACACTGTTCACTAAAATAAATTTTCGGATAAACAGTTCAGCTAAACTGAGTATTGATTAGTACGCAGTTTTGTTGAACGACGGCTAAGCTTTATTTAAATAGTCTGACATATAGCATTTTCCAGGCCGTACACAGTACTTTTGTAAGATACATAACTGATTTTACATAACTGATGAAGACAATCCTTGCTCCAAATATAACTTTTAAGATGAACATGACTTTTCCTCACGTATTTTCTGTTAAATTTATGTTTACAAATGACTGCGATCATTTACAGACTTATTCGCTCAAACGGTGTAAATAAGCTACCATTTGACCACTGCCAGGCTTCAGCTACAAGAATAAAGTTCACACTTTGAGAACTCAGGAGGAAAGTGAAAATTTAAAACTGATGTAAAAAGCGCCATGAACGAAATTGTAAGACTTAGGCTAAAACTGAAGAGATTTCCAACATAAGATAGAAAGCTTTTTAAGACAATAGGTTTTTCAAAGGTACTTCGACACCACTAGCAACGTTTAAAAAAATTTTCCCTATAGAAATAGAAGGTATTTTACCAATGTTAGGAACTTACCTGAGTGAGTATGAGAGCTTTCTTTCAATTTTCAAGATCAGTGTTTTAGACGGTTGTGAACGAAATGATATTTGAAACTTAGTCTGAAACGATATCGCACTTAGTAGTGTAACAGGATGCCAAAGTTTGAAAACTTCCTTTTAATTCCATTTGCCAAAGTTCCCTTGAACATTTTTGGCTGAAATCCATGCAGCGTCAGTTTCAGCCCTTCGTCAGAGCGAATGGAGGAATTGTGGATTGTATGTGCATTGTGGGTTCTACGTTGAAAGTGGAGTTATACTATTGGTGGGAACACGGTAGCGAAAAAAACAAGAGTGAATTATATTAGCCGAGGGAAAAGCCTTCGTTGATACCGTGGGGATTAAGCTTGCCGATTTGAAATATAAATTTTTATTCTAGAGTTTTGCGGCTTTCCGAACTGCCTAGATGTAAGTAAAGGTCACAGACTGCCATATGCTGCCTAGAATCCATGATTAGGCAGAGTATTAGCAACGCAGCTCCATTTTCTGCAGATAAACACGCACACAACCCACACTTCCATTTTTACTCTGACGAAGGGCTTATGCTTGAAATGTAGGCTTTAAACTCTTTACGGTGGTAATTTGCATAATTAACTCAGTTACCTTGTTATACTCCCTCAGCACCCCCTTTAATCGTCTGTCTTTTAATCGAAGTTGGGCGGAGAATGAAGGATGGGGATTTCTTGATTACTTTGTACATTGCAGAAGACAGAAGGCAGCATGGTCGAGTGGTCAGCGTGTTGGACTTGCAATCCGCCGCTTCCTGGTTCGAGTCCGGCCCTGGCCACTACTTGGATTTGTTTCACGGTAGTCCCGGATTTCAAATCCTCGGCCATGCTGGTAATATAGCCAACTGGTTTGCCTTCGGCCAGTTGGGATTTTTAACAACGTTATTTTCAATTCGAATTATTTGTTTAAGTAGTTTCGTGGAAAACCTGTAAACTAGCTTCTCAGTCTAAGTGTTTCTCCACGTTAAACTTTTTATTATTATTATTATTACTATTATTATTATGCAGTTTCCGCGTCATTCCGTGGTCATCGTTGTAGAGACAAGTCATTCTATATTGTCGTAACTAGCAATAACCATCATTGCGTCTATCACGTAATCAAAGTGGTTACTACGCGTGTACACTTTAAATGTAACAAAATGTAAAGTGGCCATTTTTCACTGAAAAGTGTTTCGAATACAAAATGCTCGCACTCGTTAATAAGAAAATGTTGTGAACAAGCGATCACCTTTCCATCTGAGATCTATTAGGTCGGCAACAACGTCTCCTGCCATTATCAATGTTCGCAGAAGCTTTAAACTCTTTAAAACAAACTAAAATGACCATTTTAGAATAGAAGAAATAAATAGGACGGTGTAGGCTGACTAATTAAAGAGAGCGTCAAACAGAAAGTTTTTATACATTTTGGCTGAGAGGGAAATTTTGTTATGTGCCTGAAACTGCAAACTACTAGTAGAAAAGTTATCTTAACCAGTCAAAAAAAAAATCAATAAAGTACCTGTTAGCTACTGCACTCAGAAAATGATTTTTAAAATGGTAATCATATTTCGTTGAGTGACGCTACTATGAGATGACTTACAATAACTTCTTGTTGTGAAAATCTTATACAACTACTATTGCTGTCAATGCAATTCTTAAAACACATTCTTACAATATGTTCTTACATCAAGCTATATGTGTCCGTCATGCAAAAATTTATTGAGCGTCGCATTCAGATGTAACAAGTCACACCAGTATCCTTACTATGGCCACAGTTTTCGTTTCCCCATCCGGGAACAAATAGTGAGCTAACGTTTCCTCTCCCCCTTGGAAGCGAACATCATCCATCCAGACCGGACCACACTCCTGACCGTATGCAGCGCAACAACGAGCCTGGGTTGCACCTGAAAAGCCAAGCCGAGGACACACCACACTGACGTCAATGATGCTCCATGAATCATCACATACTGTGCCCTTGCGCCTGCTGTGATAAACTTCTAGGCGGCCGTAGTTATGTCCACCGTCCGCTAAACGGATGGGAGCGGGTTCTTTGGTGTAATGATTAATGTAATAAAATTCCTGAATAAAAAGTTCCTTTGATAGTCTGGAACTCACTATTATTTTTGTTCAAATGTTCTGACACATACAGAGGGTGGGAAGGGAATTCAGTTCTCAGTGAGACTTACCATGCAATTTAAGAGGGTCTCAACGGGGGTCATACGTAAGCCGTAATCAATTTGTGCCAAGGGGGTAACTGACGGTCAAGAATAAGTAGAGGGGCTCTAACCTCTTACATGGCCGGTTAAATAAACTTTAAATCACCTTAATAAGACGCATGCACTGCAGGGTAAGGGCCTAAATTTTATCCGTCAGCCCGGAAACTGGTAAACTATTCTATTCACTATTCAGTTTTCGTTCCTTTTTAAATAGTGTACGTAGCTGTGCAAGTTTTGTAAGATTATGTTTTTAGTGTAACCTTCAAAAATGGTCTAGAAGTAGCTGTATCATGCTGAGTCATTCCTAAAAAAATATATAAATAGAATCTGTTGTGATGTTACGGAACGTTCTAGATTCTCGACCGTACCTACAAAAGACGAGCTTGTAACTAGATGTAGGGAGTAGTTTAGTTGCTGATATAGCCCGTTAGATATCAATAAAGGTGTATGCTGCAGAATACAAGACGTCCACACTACAATATTTATTTGCTTTTTTTTGTTTTCTGCGATAACTAAATTAAAAGTTAGATTGAGAACTGGTCTAAAGTAGCTCGTGCGCAACATTAAAGAAAGTTGCTTCGCACAGAGAATCGTAGAAAGCCGTAAAAAGTCGATAAGAACAAAGGTCATTTGAACTTCTATGATTCTCTTGCCAAATTTCAAAATTTTAAAGGATTTCTCTCACTTGTGTGGAGCAGGTATGCCACATTCACGTTTAATGTGCTGCGGCATTGTAAACTGAAAATGAGATGTGATAAAGATCAGAATTTTTATTATAAATTAACAAACGGTTGATAAAGTGTTGTGTAAATATCACATTTTGAATTCGTCGATTTAATTAGCATCTTTTCATTGTTAGTTGGAGAAATGCAGAGAATAGCAAATTTGAAATCTAGGCAAGGTGTAAGACACTCAAAACTAATCGCTAAGACGTTTGGCTTTCGGGAGCAGGACGTTATTCCATCTTATTTGCTCGGAAAATTTTTTTTTTCCAAAAGGAAGAAGTAGTATTTTGGGCTCCCGTTATTTTCCAATTAATTGAAATGTGCTTTTTCATTCTAAGAGCGTTGACTAGTGTTCAAGAAAACTGGCTTACTTTTAAAGATGCAACACCTTTTACGGGAATTTCTTTGTGTGGGTGAGTGTGTGTGTGTGTGTGTGTGTGTATTTGCGTGTGTGTGTTTGTGTGTGTGAGAAATTCCATAAATCTTAAAAAGGACGCTGTCATCAGCATTTCTTGTCTTGTTACCGTAGTTGCAGTCACAATAGTCAAAAGAAAAAAGTTATCAATAATTAATCTCTTGGTCCTGTTTAGTCCTTGAGAATGAATAACACTTCTTTTGTTCCTCACAATGCGGGAAGTCGTGAGTGCCATAAAGAAATAATTATTAGCTTGGATAAAATATTTAAGTTTTACATACATCAAACCTCTACAAAGGTTTCTATTGTTATTCTAATCAGTTATATGATAAATTAGTATAATTTCAGAACTGATCAGAGAGTTTCCAGCAATCTGATTGGTCGAGCGGTTCCTTATATGACGCTCTCTAAACCGCTCCACGCGGTTTATATAAAATGTTAAAATAAAATGTTAATAAATGTTACTAAAATGTTATGATTTTAGAAATTTCTCTGTTGTTCAGCTCTGAAATTATACTAAAACAATTATTCGCCTCAGGTTCGGTGAATATTGTCGAATAATCCCCTCGACTTCGTCTCGGGGATTATTCGACGATATTCACCTCGCCTTCAGCGAATAATTGTTAATTATGAATTATTTCATGCATGGTCACGAGTCAACACGTCTCTTTAGTTTCATCAACTTAGACAAAAAAAAAAAAGACGTACAAGCCATTAAATGAAATAAATTAAAAAGGCGTCCTGCATTCGTAAAATACGAATACGATTACCACGGCGTTTTAAAGAATAATTCAAAGATATTTAAAGAGAGTCTCCACTATCAAAATTTGTCGGTTGCAACCAAAGGTGCAGCACAACAGTCATTCGAAAAAACGGTGCTATATAAATAATTACTCGCTCCTTTCATGTGCTGGGCAGAAAAAGGAGACTCCTAATACTCAATTTATGCACCGTTCAGCCAGCAGAGCAGGCGTCTTATTTGGGCGAATTAACGTAAATAAGCGCGCGATCGTTTATTCAACCGGCCATGTTTAATTTGGAGTTAGAGTCGACGGTGGGGGGAGGGGGCGGGAAGGGGCGAAAAGACCCTCATCCCGATCCTTATTTTTTACTGTCGCTTATTCCCTTGGTACTAATTTCTTTCCCTACCCAGCCTTCCGCTCCCTCTCAAATTATAGATAATGGCCATAGTTTTCGCTAAGAAAATACTCAGCACTCGCTGGCACAAATTACGCCTGCTCTGCAGGCTGCACAACATCAGATCCGGGGATATGTAAGTGTCTTGTAGAGAAGGACATGGGGGGTTTTGAATACCGCAACACCGCAAAAAAAATAGAACAAACAGTGCATCCCCGCAAGAAATATTATCGACACACTGACACCGCGATGTAGTCTTAGGATTTACCTGGTCTGGTTTCACTCATCTTTACCGGTAGTGCGTGAGGTAGAGGTCCAGAGATCAAGTTGAATATAAACGAACACGGTCAGGGGTCAATTAGCAATTGTTTATTAAAGATTTACTCGAATGTATTGCTTAGAAAATGAAAGAGTGAAAGAAAAAGTGCAACACCAAAAATGGTTTATTTTGCCCAACACCGTCGGTTTAAAAATTACAAACATCTTACTGTAAGGTTTGTATGATGCACGATCCTCGCAGTAGAGAGCGCTATTTATGCAATAGCAAAAAATCAGACCTGAAAAAAATCAGGCCTGTAGGGGATTCGAACCACTGATCTTTGCGATACTAGTGCAGCGCTCTACCAATTGAGCTAACAAGCCAACTGGGAGCGGGCCGTTAAGTTGATTCGTAATAAAACCGTGATGATAAATCAGATACGATGAATATAATTCATCGTATCTGATTTATCATAATTCATCACTTATCATAATTCATGATTTATCATAATTTATCACAATTCATGATTTATCATAATTCATCGTATCTACATTCATCGTATAACGTTGAACGTTTAAAGGTCTAAATATATAAATAACCTTTTGAGTATAAGTATCATTATCTCAATTGTTATATTGTTATCATAATGATTGTTATCCGTATGTATTCCTTGTGTCCTTGAGGTTGGTGATTATATCGTTGTGCAATGTTACTTAAATTCATGTCAATTTGATTTGTTTTGTCTATGAATTTAGTCTTGTGGATCACTGTTATGTCCACTTCTTAGTGGCAGCTTCGTTGTTTTTTTAAATGCCTGTAAAGCTATGCACCGTCGGTTAAGGTAAATGTTTTCCTTTATTGTGTGTTTATCTTTAAGTATTCGTTCTTTTATATGTATATTCCCTACTCATGTTTGGTACCGTAGGCCTGTGGAGATTTGAAATAAATAATGAGCACAAATACGTGTGTTTTCGGTTACAATCACAAAATCTACGGATACGTTGATGGTTCTTAAGAGGCCTTTTACATGGCTTAATTGGCAGTTTCAAGTCGAAACTGTCCGATTTCACCTGTCTGATTACAAACAGACCAAATCGGACAGTTTAGCAGCCGATGAAAATTAAGCACTCTGCGCCATCAAGTACCTAGCAAATGGTAGCCAATCAAAATGAAGAAAAGCTCTTGAGTAAGTAGGCCGGTGGAGAGGTCTAAATTTGAAAAGAAACAAGGATTGAAATAAGTGATCCAATGACTATTATTCAATGTCAATAAGAAGGTTGAGTGTTCTTACATCAAATTTTCCATTGCTGAGTTTCTGAATTTGTTATTGACACAACTGACTGGTATTTCAAGACTCCGCGTCCCATAATTTAGGGGTAATTGTCCTCGTAATTTCAAATTAGCCTCGCGCTTTGTGTTCCACTCAGTCCTATTGCAATTGCCTATAATTATTGTTATAACGATGACGATGATGACGATTATTATTATCATTACCCTCTTACCATCTATACCAAGTTTATTACAAAGTGTGACAGCTGTTATTTCAAAATGCATCACCTTTTTCGTTACAAAGTGCGACGAGTGCTATCGCAAAAGGGATCGGCGTTTTTCCTTTTATCACAAAGTGCGTTGAATATTATTTAGTTCTTATTAACCGAGCGGGAGGTCTATGGGAGAATCTTGACCGAGGTCGCCAGTACAGACCGAACGCAGTGAGGTCTGTACCAGCGACCTAGGTCAAGATTCTCCCATACAGACCGACCTAGTTCGGCTAATAAGATGTTTATATATGGCTGTGTCTTATCTGCCAATCTTTTATATTCTTTTTACCTTTTTTTCTAGACCGGTCTAGATACCAGTCTAGATGGGGAAGTCTAGACCGCTTTTAATATTGATTTCAGCCAATCAAATTCGTGAATTCGGTTGTTCCCAGTCCTTGTGAGACACAGCCATATAGTAATACAAGACCTTTTTTTATTGCAATTGACTGTACAACAGTCAATTGTTATTACAACATGCGAGAGCTTTTTTGTTACAAACTGCGATGAGTGTATAAAGCGCGAGGCCTTTTTTTTTACGAAGTGCGAGAGGAATTTTATAAGATGCGTCAGCTTTTTTGTTACCAAGTTTGGCGAGTGTTATTACAAAATGCGACAAGTGTTGGTACAAAGTGCGCCTGGTATCATAATGCGACGATCGTAAAGATCGTCAGATCGAACCAAAGGCTTTGCACATTCCTCAATGCATTCAGTCGTGTCCTTTTTGTTCAACAATTAATCATAATGGTACCCAAACAGGGATAGTCCGTTAAAGCTTTTTTACAACACTTAGTTGTGCTTAACCTGTTTCAAATATCACTCGAGTTCTAGTTTTGAGAGACACACACGTGTAAAGTAAACACTCGGCCTTCAGGTATAACGCAACACCTGCACTGGGATTTATCTTCCGTGTTTTAGCTACGTACACTTATAGATATAAAAATATATTAACCAAGATTTTCACATTTTCCCAATAGATTTTATCTTTTGAAATAGTATACCGTTTTAAAGAGTAGTACAGCGGTAAAGTAAACAATGCGGACGTTATTCTTCCCCAAACAAAAATGACGCAATCATTAAGTATTATTTAACTAAATTAATGATCTTTCTATTTTTTAATTTTGTAAATACTTGCAATCCTAATTAAGTTTTTGTTTCTAAAAGCTTCAGAGAGAAGTAAATTTTTATCATTTTTAAATTCATCTGTCTGTTGGACGTGGATTTTTAATTACACAAGAACAGATTCCGCGTTAAAGTTAATTTGGCTGCAAAACAATCAGTTGTCATATTTGTCTTGCTCATTATTCCCTTTTTTCCTCGGAAACGTTTAAGTACATTTTAGGACAATTCCAAAAAGCTTGTTTTAACTTAAATGGCCGCAACAGACTGGCGCGTGCGGGAAAACCACACACACAGACACACACACACACACACACACACACACACACAAAGATTCCACAATAAAAACTTTACCTTTTTATATTTAGTCGTGACTAGAAACTCGCAATTGACCAACAATGACTTATTTTCTTGTTTTTTTTTTCTCTGATATAAATTATTTTTTGTAACAACAGCGAACAGTGTCGTCGCACAAGTGTACAAGGGTCGGACGGCTTTTTCCGGATCAGCTCACGTCAACCCGTCTGGCCCAACGCGCGTCAGCTTTCACTATGGTTTACCATGGGATTGAGAAAGCGGGGCCGGACGGGTCATATGATAGTACATACCTATTGACTGAGTGGGAGGGCCGGACAGGAAAATCTTTGGCGCGAGATCATGACGTACGGACCGAGTGCAGCGAGGTCCATACCTCATTACCGAGAGCCAAATATTTTCCTGTCCGGCCCGACCGAACTCAGTAATCTTTTGGAGTCAGAACAAGAAACTACCAATTCCTTGAAAAATGCGACCTATTTTCTCATTTCTGTCTTCCTTTAAGTTTTTGCAACAAAGCGACCTGAGAGCAGCTGAGCTAGCCTGCAGTGCAGGCAGTTTTGGTGGTTTTCATCTTTCGAGTGTTTAGCCGCCATGTTGGATTCGCTGCGGACTGGGAGAATTGGGGGGAGAATGCGAGATTGTCGGAGTTGGCGGGGGGACGGGAAAGGAAAACCGCCTGCCTGGAGAGGCTGTAAAATTCAAAACCGCCCTAAATTAGTATCACTTGATTACTTTTCCGGAAGTGAATCGTCTGTCAATGGAAATGAAGTAATTCCTTGCCGGAAGATTAAATCCACTTCCGACAAAAACAAATAGAATACACATGTTGTGAACTCGGAAAACTTTCAGAGCTATGATGTTGAGATGTGGAAAAAAGTCCTGGTGACAACTGTAGGCTTTGCAACATTTCTCAGTTTAAAGCTAAATTCGGAAATTTCGCTGGTAAATTAAGTCATTCGTCGTCGGAAAATCTTTTCAAGCCTTCAAAACGTAAATGAATAAAGGCTGATAGTTTCGAAAGAAACTGTTTGGGGCTGCGTCGGTGGGAGTAACGAAATAATTTGGATATAACAACAAAGTTGAAATGGTAAATTGGCCACCGTAACGATTACAAAAGCTGACGTTTCGAGCGTTAGCCCTTCGTCGGAGCGAATAGAGGAATTGTGGGTTGTGTGAGCTTTTAAAGTAGAAAATGGAGCTACGTTATTGGTGGGAACATGGCAACGAGAAAAACATGAATAAATTAGTGGAATGAAAAGCGTTCGTTGATCCCTGTGGGATTTAGACTACCGGTTTGAAAGATGAGCTTTTGTTCAAGATTTTTACGGCTTTCCGTGCTACCTAAGGGTAAGGAAAGACCGCAGATTGCCAAATGTTGTTTAGAATGATTAGGTAAATTAAAATGTCTAGCGACTGGTTTCGATGTGTCCTTGTCGAATGCTTTTCATTCCACTAATTTATTCACGTTTTTCTCGTTGCCATGTTCCCACCAATAACGTAGCTCCATTTTCTGCCTTTAAAAGCACACACACCCCACAATTCCTCTATTCGCTCAGACGAAGGGCTAATGCTCGAAACGTCAGCTTTTGTAATCGTTACGGTGGCCAATTTACCATTTCAACTTTGTTGATATATCCAAATTATTTCAAAACGTAAAGATTGTTTTGGCGTCATTCTTGCTAATATTTGTAGGCAAGTAGGATCGGAGTTAATACAAGACTCGCAAGTATTTTCAGATCGAGTGTGCAACCCTTGTGGTCGCAAAATTCGAAACCTGGGCCAGTTGTACCAGTTCGTCAAAGGTGGAACTTCCAAAATAGCATGTACTCTCAGTAAAAGCAGTGGTAAAAGCGATCTCGATACTGCGGAGAAAGCAAGTTCGTCGTGGAGGAAATCGAAGGTGGTTCGTATTAATTCACCAGCAGCTAAGACACCACTGAGAGAAGTAAACACGTCGAGGAAATATCTCACGTTTGGAACGGAAAGTATAGTTTCTGCGTGTGCATCTGCAGGGGAGGACGAAATGTTAAGAAAACTTAACGTGGACGATTTGCCCAAAACGGGACTACAGGTGAAAGTAGTCTACCGGATCCCTTCTGGACAGGTAATTGCGAGAATTTCATGAGATGAAGAATCTAAAGCATTAGTGAGAAATATCGCTTGCGAAAAGTGGCTTGAGGCGTCGAATGTCGTTCTGAAACACGAAGAAATTGCTGCCCAAGTGAAGCAGGGAATCAGCAAAGCTGTATCGAAGGAGTTCGACGAATACCTGAAATCGGGTAGCGCGCTCGAACTCAGAAATCCAGACGAACTGCGGACGCAAATATAAGCTGGTATTTTCCATTTTCTACATCTCCTATTCTTGCACTTGCAAGTGATGTCGCCGTTAATCCCATTGCAGAAACTTCAATTGACTGGTCTTGAACGATGTTTTTCTGCATAATTAATAGAGGGGACAGACAATAATCACGCACGCAGCTTTCGACAACAATATTTCTTGGACACGAATCAACAACTTAAAGACGAGGCTTTTTCCAAAGCCTGTCGGAAGAACTGCCAATAAATCGCTCCCATGCACAACCGTTGAGATCGCTTCTTTTTGTTCGTGGCGTAATTGACGCGACATACCCAGCTTGGAGAGAATGAATAAATGAATAAATGAATGAGTTAGCTTTAATAATTACTCCTTTAAAGGCTTTTCAGCAACTATTTACAATGGTAGACAATTTACAATCACAAATGAACAACTTAAAATAGGGTAATAAAATGAAATATATATATATATATGTCCAATGGGTATCATACAAACTGACTATTAATGTGCCCCTCTTAGTGAGTCCTCCAAAGAATGTTTCAGTGACCTTACTGAAGGAAAGTTCACTAGGTCACTACTCAGGGAATTTAATAGCGAAACTGCTCTATAGGCAAAGGTTCGTTGACCGTTCGCGGACTCATAAAAGGGATCTGAAGTTTGTTGCTATGCCGCGTGGCTCAATCATGTATGGTGGTACGTTTTTGTAACTTGTTACATAAGTGGTCGGGTACTAAATTATTGGCAAACTTATAGGCCATAACTGTATCTCTAAGTTGTAGTGTCTGGCTCACTGACAACCAATTAAGATGGTGCAGAGAGCTGAATTACAGGTTTGTTACAATGAGATGTTGTTAAGGTTGAGAACAGACGTCGGCATTTTCTCAGGCGCCTCTGGCAGCCGCTTCAGTCCATATCGATCTCACCTTCCCACCCATGGCACCCCAGGGGAGG
This sequence comes from Stylophora pistillata, assembly GCF_964205215.1. Taxonomy (NCBI): domain Eukaryota; kingdom Metazoa; phylum Cnidaria; class Anthozoa; order Scleractinia; family Pocilloporidae; genus Stylophora; species Stylophora pistillata. The sequence goes on from NC_142520.1 coordinate 33,734,944, forward strand.
ACATCCATCCCACAGTAATCCCGTGTGTGGGAAATCAACGTCTCCTACCCCAACCCTGCAGGAGACGGGACCTCCATTTATTCGTCCCTACCCGAGAAGACTAGAATATCTAACCATTTCTTGATGTTATAGAAAGGTAGCAAAATTCTTCTCAATTATTTGAAGACCTTGAGTATTGGTCCGGCCGGGGCTCGAACCCTCGACCTCCCGCCCAACAGTCCAGTGCACTATCCATTGAGCTAACTGGGCGGCGGTAAATAACAAGCATCAGTGTTTCCTTGTCGAAACTGTTATAACTCTGTTGATCTGGACTAGTTTTAATAAACAAGAAGAGACTAAGTAAGAAATGTGACTATCATAGGTCAGGGGTAAGTCAATGATCACACCAAAGTCTCTTGCTGTGTCAACAGGAGTAAGGGACTTTCCCATGAATGACACCGAGAAATCATTGGAATGTCTATTTATCAGCTGCATTGTGCCAATCAGCATAAGTTTCGTTTTATCGGGATTTATTAGCAACTGGTTTTCGCAACACCAAATAGCGACTCTTTGTAAGTCCTCCTCAAGCTTAATCTTGGCATTGTTAAAGTAAGTTGCATTGAAAGATAACAACTAAAGACTTTAGAATCATTGACATAAGACTCAAGATGGAAAAATTGAATATGGCAGGAATGAAAGAGATTCTTTGAGCGCAGCATCGAAAGCTAGCGAATCCGCCATTTTCTTGATCATATCACAGAGAAGCACGCGCACGCACGGCAGGAAGAGCCTGAAGCAATGTTAGCATTGATTGGCGAGCATCAATCTGAATGCACCCTGCCGTACCAATCAGAGACTCCGTTCGTGGGCGGAGTTTCTTAAACGAACAGTCAGTTCGGGCAGGCATTTTTTTTTTTTTCCCCTCCGCCTCCCCCTTCCCCAATTTTTCTCTCTCCCTCCCACTGGCTTGGTAAACGTTTTACCTCGCCCCAACTATCCACTGTTTTTCTAATTCAAGATGGCGACCTGAACAACCGATAAGAATATCCACTCGCCCCGCCAAAATCCGCCTGCACTGCAGGCTAACGCTGGGCCGGACGGCTTTTACCGGGCAGGCTCACGTCAACCCGTTGAACTCTGCACACTTCTGCTTTCATTATAGTTTTGTATGGGATTACGCGAGCGGGGCCAAATGGGTCAATGATTATATACTTTATCATCGATAAATTGTTAATTATGTAACACAGATCATTTAAAATGTTTCCTTCTTTTTTCGCCGAGAAACCTTGTTACTCTACTTCCGCTACACTGTAAATCTTCGTCATACTTTAGGTTACCTAAATCTCAGTATAAATTCATAACTTCTCTAAAAAATAGTGAGTGTTGTCTCCCGAAATTTTTTTGATCTATTTTGAGAATTGAAGTAAACTAACTTGGCATTCCGAAATTCGTCAGGTATAATTCTTATTCCCTTTTCTTGTGGGAAATTAAGAGTCCCGGCCGGCTAAACAAATCATCACTGCAGTTTGTCATCAGCCTTTCGGTTAAGCCACTGAGCTACTTAGAGAGATCGCACCTGTGAAATGACAGAAGCAATGGTTTATGTTTGCCAGAAAGAAGCCAGTGGATAAGTCTGTTTTGAACCAATACCTCTGGGAAGGAGACCCCTGGGTTATTATTGCGCTTCAACATTTTGAATGTGGTATGTTGCCATTGGTGGATAGTGTGCTTCGTATTGAGGTTAAGATATTTATGAAAGTTGAAATGGTAAATTGCCCACCGTAACGATCACAAAAGCTGACGTTTCGAGCGTTAGCCCTTCGTCGGAGCGAATAGAGGAATTGTGGGTTGTGTGTACTTTTAAAGGCAGAAAATGGAGCTACGTTATTGGTGGAAAACGTTACGGTGGCCAATTTACCATTTCAACTTTGTTGATACATCTAAATTATTTCGTTACCCCCACCGACGCAGCCCCAAACAGTTTCTTTAGAAACTATCAGCCTATATTCATGAAAGGTTATGCATTTTGACAAAATCCCAACACACTCACAGTGCTGCGCTAAGTTATGCAAACGATTATGGTCGAAAGTCGCATATTATACCTCCGATAGATCGGCAATGTATGATCGACGTCGGGAATTTTATCGTGACATTCGATCAACTAATCGACAAAATTTTGAAGCCCTTCCCCCCTCCCACTTACTTCTCTTCATATCCAGTGCGTTTCTTAAGCGAAATATCGCAATAGCGATTTCTCAAAGAGCGCGCCACGCATCATCACAATGTACCACTCTAGCGAAAAATCGCTGAGGGGTTTATTGCATGACGAGGGTTGTATCATCGCGATAAACGTTTCACTCTGTTCTTTGGATCTTATTTTCTTGCGAGTTTTCAGCCTTTTCTTTGAATTTGTCTCACTCTTTTGTGTAAACACGGCTGGAACCTAAAAACCAAGGGAGACTATCGAATTTTGACAAATTAACACCATAAAGACAAGATTTTGGCAACTTAAATCTCTATTGGCCCATGTTCTTTTCATGGACACAGACGCCAACATTCAACACTTTTAACAAACATAGGAAGTACGAATAAACAATTCTTAGTTTCCGTGAGGAATCGAGCCTCAGGCCTTCGGATTCCAGGTCCATTGCTCCACTACTGGGTCTCTACAGTGAGCTAAACTGTTACGGATAAAGTTTCAATAGGAGTGGCTCAAAATACATCATGCATTATAATTGCTATATAGTTTGCGGGCAGGCTCCAACTAGAGTTGCCAACTACTACGACTTCCTTTGATATAATGCTTATAAATTTACTTTAACAAGAGTAAACAGTTCGTTATTGGAGAAGGGTCTACCGATGATAACGCCTACTTTCCTCAAATTAACTGGAAAATACTTAGTATTCAATTTATACTACCAGAGTAACATCCTTCAAGTTGTGAAAGAATAGCTACAATAAAAGTATTATTAATTGAACAACCTTGGTTTGGCATGGCCTCAGTACGAGAAGCAAAAAGACATTAGATCATGGAACTAAATCAGTAATTCTAGAAATTCCAGGAAGAAATAGCATAAGACTAGTATTAGGTCAAAGGGCTCAGGACTGAAAATTATTACTTCTCAATTTGAAGTACATTTTAATATTGCACCTCCCGAAAAGGGTAAATCTGCTTTAAAGTCAAACTAGTTTTAGCCGTATATGCGAACTCAGTCATTTCTGCTTGCACTTAAAACCATACCAGAGCTAATTTCCTAACTACTGCAATTAATAGAAATAAGTTATTCCAAGCGTACATACCTGAAAGTCAGTCTCGAATTCAAAGCACTTCCCTTGATATAATGCTTATACATTTTCATTTTAAAATAAACATGAGAAATCTTTCAACTACTTGATGTCAAAGGTCAATGTATGCAACACCTGCTTATTAAGAAGGTGTATAACAATATTCTAGGTAAACTATGACAAGTTTTCAAACAAACCACCAATTCCAATTGAATCTTAACAAGTTCAAGTTAGTTCAACAGATTGCGTAATGTTATTCACTGACACAACACAAAGTTTCGCTCCTCATCATTGCTTTCGAATCTAGCTGAGACATCTGCGTGAAATGAGAACTGGAACTATCGAAGGAAGTTGTTAGTTTCGAACGGGGAAATAACTCTTACAAATAATAGCTTTCTGTATCGAACCATTCTGCATCGAGCCAGCCGCACTACGGCAAAGTACGCTCGAGGCCTACTGTGGCTTTACCGTTTTCGATTTGTAGTAAAAATGTGACAATTCATCATCTCAGAGCTACGCTATACAGGTAGTTAAGTTTAAATATAATTCCTATTTTACAAAGAGCTAGACTGTTTACCCAGCTTGGTGAACGAAGTTTGAGCAAAACTATGTAGGAACTATATTATCGTTAAGTCCGTCACCTGCATTTTAAAAGATGTCACGTGTAAGTACAATTTATTTAACGTTCTGAAAAAATAGTTTAGCAGCTTTTATACATATTTTGACATTTGCAAATCTTACTGAACAAGTCGAATTAAGAAGGATCTCATCGTCGATCCTTTTTTTAACCTGAACACTTGTCTTACTAGATCCTAAATTTACACCATTAATACGCTGAAATGATATAGATGTATGCAATCTAGCCTATCTACCACTAATCATGGCTTGTTACGATGTGGTTTTTCAGTGGAGGGTTAAAAGTTTTTGATCCTTTACTACTTTTTCAATAGAAAAATTATTTTCGCCACACAAAACTGGCCAGATAATTTCTAAACTCCCTAATTCCAATGAGGTATTCTACTCAATATCTTATTTCTTACTTTTTCAAATAGGAAACAACATCACAATTGCTTTCTGATTCATTTCTCCCAAAGAACTATGTCATTGTCCTAGTGATAACACTGTTTGACTTTAAAAGATACCTAAAAAAGTTATATTTGCATTGAGCAGCATCTAGACTGCATAAGTTTCATTCAGCTCAAGAGTGACATCATCCCCAATGAGAACAAATGGTGCCCAGTACTTTACTTCCCTGAACTTTTCGGACTCTTTCATACATTTCATGGCTTGGTAAAGAGCTTCACTGACCCTCCTTCCTTTAACTAGTTCTTGATAGAAATTCTTCATGAACTGGAAAGTGGCCTCGTCATCAATCGCCCACAGGGACACCAAAACCGAGCGAGCCCCAGCGCCTAAAAATGCTCGAGCAATACCAACTACCCCCTCGGCCTTTATTTCTCCACGAGCGCTATGACAGCAACTCAACACAACCAATCTCGCCCGCAACTGAGCTTCCAACACATCCGCCATGGTCAATAAAAAGTCTTTTTCTTCAGGATGATGGGATTCCCGAGCAGGGTTTGGTGCCAAAGCAATTTCTCCTGTTTCCATTTTGCCATGTGCAGCGATGTGCACTAAAGCCACCGTGGATAGTTGCTTCAAAACTTCACTTTTAGTTGCTTTTTCTCCAGTGAGGGGAACCGTTCCTAGGATTCTCCCAATCATCTCTATTTCTTTCTTTGCAAATGGCAGCTGACACAACTTTCTTCCTTCAAAGAGAACTTCTTCTAAACATGGGTCTCCCACGAGAAGTGCGCCGGTCTTATTGTGGTAGTCCACTGGAGAATCAGTAATTAATTTCAAAGTAGTCAAGGATGGAATCACTCTGATCCTTAGAGACTCAAACAGATGCTCCTGCTGTGGGTTCATCAATGCTGCATAAGGTACCAAACAAAGTGGACCTTCAGGCACGAGTATGAGGTCGTTTCCATCAACCAGGTCAACAACAGGAGCAATGATAAGGTCATAAAAGCTTCTTAAGCTTTTCTTTGGTGAAAAAGATCGAGAAACACTGATAGGGGCTCTGTCAGTCGTCGATCCGCCCTCACGCGCCTCATCAAGCGAGCGATTCTCTATTTTAACACCTGCTCGTACACCAATTTCTTCCAAGGCAGTACGGTTTAAAGTCAAAATGAAAGTTCTCGCGTTTTCTTGAGAAACAGACTCGCCTATCTTTTTTCTTTTTAAGGTGATATCTTGATCGCTCCTCATAACCCAGAAAATAATTTCTTGCTTATCCAGAGCTATAAAAACTGTTCTCGATGGAATAGATCCAAGGAACAAACCACCTGATTTCTCTGAGGAATGAGGCAAAGATTGTACCTCTTGTAACCCATACTTTGCCTCAATAAGATCTCTTAAGGCTTGCGCCCGTCCATTCTCGGCAGCACACAAAGCTTCAATAACGCTACCCTGGCTTAAATGTAAACGCCACAAATTATTGTACACAAGATCATACGTATCACGGTAGCTAATCTTCCACTCATCTTTAAACTGGAGTTGAGCTCTGATTTCATTCAGCTTTGTCAAACTGGAACTGTAGTAATCGAGGGCATGTAAAGGTGATCCTTGATCTTCGAAGACCATACCAAGATTATTCAGTGATACTGCAATTCCAATTTTATCTCCTACTTCTTTCGAAATTTTCAGATCATTCTCATGGTACTCGATGGCTTTCTTGAAATCGCACAGGCCGTGAAAATCACTGCCAAGATTTCCAAAGGCTCGTCCCTCTCCAGCTTTGTCTCCCACTTTTTTCGCAATTTCTAGATTCCGCGTATGATACTCAATGGCCTTTTGAAAATTGCCTAAGCTACCGTGGGCATTGCCGAGATTTCCATAAGCCCGTCCCTCTCCGGCTTTGTCTCCTACTTCTTTTGAAACTTGCAGGTCACACTCATGATACTTGATGGCCTTCTCGAATTCGCCTAGGCTATGGTAGGCATTGCCAAGATTTCCATGGATCTGTCCCTCTCCAGCTTTGTCTCCCACTTCCTTTGCAATTTTCAAATCACGCTCATAGTACTTGACAGCCTTATCGAAATCGCCTAGGCTATGATAGGCATTGCCAAGATTTCCATAAGCACTTCCTTCTCCAGCTTTGTCTCCTACTTCTTTCGCAATTTGTAAACAAAGTTCCTGATATTCGATAGCCTTCTTAAATTCGCCCTGACTTTCATAGGCATTGCCAAGGTCTCCATAAGTCTCTCCCTCCACAGCTTTGTTTTCCACCCTCTTGACTATTTTTAGACGAATCTCATGGTACTCGATGGCTTTTTTAAAATTGCCAAGGCTACAAAAGGCATTACCTAAATTTCCATAGGCCCGGGCCTCCCCAGCTTTGTCTCCCACTCCTTTCGCAATTTCTAGATCACGCTCGTGGCATTGGATGGCCTTCCTAAATTCACCTATATTATGATAGGCACTACCAAGATTTCCATTGGCCTGTCCCTCCCCAGCTTTGTCTCCCACTTCTTTTGCAATTTCTAGATCACGATAGTGGTACTCGATGGCCTTCTTAAAGTCACCTAGCCGTTCATAGGCATTGCCCAGATTTCCAAGAGCCCGTCCTTCTCCAGCTTTGTTTCCCACTTCTCTGGTAATTTGTAAATCACGATTATGGTACTCGATGGCCTTTTTAAAATCGCCTAAGCAATGATAGACATTGCCAAGATTTCCATATGCCTGTCCCTCTCCAGTTTTGTCTCCCACTTCCCTGGCGACTTCAAGACAACGCTCGTGGTACTCCATGGCTTTTTCGTAGTTGCCTAGGTTATGACAATCATCGCCAAGATTTCCACAAGCCCCTCCTTCTTCATTCTTATCCCCAACTTCTTTGGCGATTTCTAATTCACGTTGATGGTATTTGATGGCTTTTTTGAATTCGCCTAAGTGATGATAAGCACTGCCAAGATTTCCATGGGCCTTCGCCTCCTCTACTTTGTTTCCTACTTGCTTCGCTATCTTTAGATGGCGTTCATGGTACTCAACGGCCTTCTTGTAGTCGCCTAGACTACAAGAGGCATTACCAAGATTTCCATAGGCTCGTCCCTTTCCAGCCTCGTCTCCCACTTCTTTGGCAATTTCTAGTTGACGCACATGGTAGTCGATGGCCTTCTCGAAGCTGCCTAAGCTGTAATAATCGTTGCCAAGATTTCCATTGGCCTCTCCCTCTCCCGCTTTGTCTCCCACTTCTTTCGCACATTGCAAATCCCATTCATGGTACTTAATGGCTTTCTTGAAATCACTTAAGCTATGATAGGCATTGCCAAGATTTCCAAAAGCCCGTCCCTCTCCAGCTTTATCTCCTACTTCTCTAGCAATTTCTAGATCACGCTCGTGGTATGTAATCGCCTTCTTGAACTCGCTCAGGCCTTGGTACGCGTTGCCAAGATTTCCATAAGCGCGTCCCTCTCCAACTTTGTCTGCCATCTCTTTGGCAATTTCCAGATCATACCCATGGTATTCGATAGCCTTTTGGAGATCACCTAGGCTGTGATAGGCATTACCAAGATTTCCATACGCTCGACCCATTCCAGCTTTGTCTCCCACTTCTTTACAAATTTCTAGATCCCGCTTATGATATTCAATGGCCTTCTTAAAGTCGCCTAAGCCATCATAGGCGTTACCAAGACCTCCATAAGCTCCTCCTTCCCTAGCTCTATCACCAACATATTTCAAAATTCGCAAATGATGCTCATGGTACTGGATGGCCTTCTTGTAGTCACCTACACTATCAAATGCATTGCCAAGATTATTATAAGCCCGTCCCTCTCCAGCCTTGTCTCCCACCTCTTTTGCAATTTCTAGATCACGCTTATGGCACATGATGGCCCTCTTAAAATCGCCCAAGCTATCATAGGCATTTCCAAGATTGCAATGGGCCCTTCCCTCTTCGGCTTTGTTTCCCATTTGTTTTGCAATGTCCAAATCGTGCTCATGATACTCGATGGCCTTCTTGAAATCGCCAAGGCCATAGTAGACATTGCCAAGATCTCTATAGGCTTGTCTCTCTCCAGCTTTGTCTCGTACCTTTTTAGCAATTTGTAGACGACGCTCATGGTTCTCGATGTCCTCGATGGGCTTCCTAGATTCTCGCGAGCTATTAACCTTAAATTGGCCGGCGTGATTTTGGAGACTACCATCTTTTCTCCGTTTTCCCAATGTTTCTAGTGATGGTTTTGGCCCACCACTGTACCAAGTCCATATGTTTTTTAATGTAACATTGCTCTTGTCAATCTGCATAGGGTAAAGGCTAATAACGAAAAATAGTCTCTTAAGAAACGTCATAAGCTTAAGGATAACGTCAAGAAAATCTGGTCTAAATTTTCAAAACTTCGGTTTTGCTCATAAGTAAGAGAAATTGTTTCCTCCACAAGGTTCTGGCCAAGAGGCCATATCCCGAGGAGGCGCCTTCACTTTCATTCCAGCGTATAGGGAGAAATAAAGAGTATGAAGTATGTTGGTAGCGTGGATGGAAAAAAATTGATTTTTCTTGAGTGCTGCGCGAAAGGTATCTACAAAATTTCTATCTAGGAGATACCTTGCACGCCGCATTTAGGACAAATCGAAATTTCTCGCCTATTGTATGGATACGACGCTCCCTATACGTGGTGTCTCACAGTTCACTGCTGCGGCATACAAAAATTACTGCTGAGTGTAAATGAAAGAAAGGTTCTTAAGTCATTAACGTTCTTTGAAAAGTGCACGATTATTCTTGTGTTGTGATTGTCGATGGTCGGTTCCAGTCACTAATTTTGACATGAGATAATGGAATCAAATCAATCTTGCGACTACAATTAGCTACTCCCACTGCTCGTGCTTCGCATGAGATCGTAAACAGTGGAAGGGATTCAGAGGGGAAGAAAAGATTATGAACCCTCAAGCTTAAGAGGTTTTGTTTGACTTAAGGTTTTTCTTTAACTTGCTGTCGGTGGAGCTGCTTCGTTGCTAACAGCAACGTAATTTATATGATTTACATCTTTTGTGATCGATTCATGAGATATTTACTTCAGTCTGTTTAACAATAGGTTGCCATTTAACAAGAGTTGAAGTCCACAACGCCGAGTCAAAGAATTTTTAAGAATTTTTAAAAAGAACTTTTAACGATAGCCAATGTTTTTATTGCTCTTTTAAAACGAAGTGATGTTTTAAATGACACATGTTTCATTCTGATAGTCTCACGAGAAACACTTCAATGCTCATCCACTTAGAAATGAAACAGAAGCTTAACTTTTTCCGGTTGGAATACGGCATGCGATAAAGATCAACAGTACATGATTTGCATTTTCAGTCAAGTGTAAAAATTTTTTCGTAAAAAGTATTCATAATATCGTTGGTATTCATATAATCGCCTCAGCTTCTTAAAGCGGGAAAAATAGGTCAGGTGACAAGGGTTTAAAAAGAAAGATTCTCTCTGGTAACGACATTTTTTTATCGAAGTGTTGTGGGTTATCAATGAAACGTAGCGAAGCAAAGGGATCCAAAGCGTTTGTGAAACACAAATTGTGAGTAGAAATCGTTCGCTATTTTAACCGAGAAGAATGTCGTAGACACGAACTTTATCTTGTAATTACATTGTAATCTCAGTCGACTACGACTAACCATGGATTTCACGAGCCCTATAGTCTAGTTTATGAAAAACACTGCGGATGCCTAATCCCCGGTTGATCTTAACCATAAAGTAGCCCCTTCATCCACAGGAGCGAATCAGCATCGAACCATCGCTTTATTTGTAACCTCTGCTAAATAAACAACAGAGAGATTCGGCAAGCAATTGCAAATATGTTTTTAAAGTAAAGGTATGTAAAAATAAGATGTCAGCAAAGAGTTGGCATTTATCAAGAATTGATATGATCATTAGTGGTTATCGCGTGAAAGGATACTGCCAGTCCTTTCTGACACCAGTTAATGGCTTCTGCATGTAACTGAAGGTGCATACAAGCACTGGCTCCTGAAAATTAATTCATCATGTCAAAGAAAGCGGTTCTTTCCTTTTACTGGGTAAACAGGCGTTTAATGTATTGAATATCAATATATTCTAACTAAGAATTAATTCCATAAATTAATATTCCAAACCGATTAATATTTCTTCCACAGCGAACAGAAGTGAGCTGGACATTTTCAACCACTTACACCACACCTATCTGAAGCAACATTATGAGAGGAAGCTGTAAGTGATTCTTTAATGCATTAGAACCAAAACTACAAATAGAGTTTGGTTGGTCAGAGATTAGACTTTGCGCCCAATCACTTCTGCTCTGATAAATTCAACTAAGTGCTTTGCCAATTTGTACCTTGATGCATTTGTAACTCGACCACCGACCTTTGAGGCCTTAACTCGAGTTTTTTTTATCTCTTTACGATCCGTTTGAATCTTTGTGAGTTTCACCAAAATGAAGTCTTTACTTAAAAATTTTATAATATTCTGCAAACACTGATCATTTGCTTTTAGTAGACCATTCTATATTCGTCCAAAAATTACGTCATCTAACAATACCACGTTTACAGTTAACTGGATCATCGATTTCTTGTCTAATCTATCTCAAAGAATCAAGCTAGCAAAAGATCTTTATTCCGAGTGGGTCAAGTCCACTCCGGGATATCGCAGGGTACCAAATTGGGCCGGTGGCTTTTTTTATTGATGATAAATGATTTAGATATAAGGACACCTCATTTATGTAAATGAGGTGTCTTTGTAGGTCCCGTGTAAATAGAATACAACTCAACCCCGATAAATGCAAACAGCTCCGAATATCGTTTGTCCGGAATCCAGTTTAACTGAATGCGTTTGTTAAAAAGAGAAAAGAAGTAGAAGCTGTAAGTACCGCCAATTTGCTGGGACGTACTATAAGCGCCAACCCAACCTAACTCGGAATGTGCCCATTGAAGAAGTAGTTAGGAAAGTGAATAAGCGGTTGTATTTCCTTGCACAGCTCAAAAGCGTGAAATTATCGCCAACAGATCTAATTCTTTTCTACAATACGTACGTAAAGTCCGTAGTTGATCGTGCCGTTTATGTATTTTATAACGCCTTGCCACAGTACCTCACTGACGAGCCGTTGTTCGTATTGAGAAAAGGGGGATCTCAATTATCACGTCTGGCACGGGCTACAATAATGCATGCGAAATCCTTGGCATAACACCAGTGGTGGATCAATTGATTCATTATGTGATAGGCTTTTTCATAGAATCGCATCCGATAAAGACCATAAGCTGATCAGCTCACTTCCGACAATATATAACAATCCAAAGTATAATTTAAGAAACCATCGCCTTTACAATATGCCACATGTCCGCGCCATTAGGCCAAAGAACTCTTTTTTACTCGCAAGGGCCGCCAAGAAAAACGAATTAATTGGTAAATTTTTATAAGAAAGAGGGTGGAATTTGAGCTCGATGACGAGATGCAAAAGATATGTTTTCTTTTATTTTTTATGATGATTTACACACACGAAGCTTCCGAAATAGCTGCTTCGACGTTTGTGAATATATAAGAGTCATATATTTGAACTGTAGTTAAAGCAAGAGTATGAGAGCGATCCTCGCAGTAACGAACACTACTTATAGCTGTTTGAAGAGGTATAAAGGGTTTGTATCACATATGAACACATGAACCTGGCAATTTAGCGGTGTTAGGTACGATTCCTCATCGGAAATCAGAACTTTCCTTGGGAACACGCACGTGACAAGACAAAAAAATTTCATTCTCTTCTTTTTCTACTGCGATCACTTCTTCCACAGTTTTTACTGTTGTTTCAGCGACTGCTATGAGCAATAAACATACCGTATTCCATAGCCTCAATCAATGTTGGCTCCAATTGAAGAGCAAGTTTTGCATCGTCTAAAGTTTCTTGGTAATTTCCTAACGAAACACCGCAAAACATACAAGATTTTTGTGAGAAAACAATTAATGCAGTAAATGGTTTGAACCCGGGGGTAACATGTGAAGGTGTAGTATGATCGTCCGGGTGAGTGTAGTCCTGAGAAGGACTGTTGTCGGTGGCAGTGACTGACGTTTCGACAACCTGTGCGGAAGTCATCATCAGAGTCAAGTGAATGATTGTTGTCAGTGAATGATTGTTGTCATTCTACTGACAACAATCATTCACTTGACTCTGATGATGACTTCCGCACAGGTTGTCGAAACGTCAGTCACCGCCACCGACAACAGTCCTTCTCAGGACTACACTCACCCGGACGATCATACTACACCTTCAAAACAATTAATTGCCGCTAAGAATTGTAAGAGAAACTATTTGTCCATTGTTCTTTATCTGCCAAAATGTGCCGAAAAAAAAAGTCTAAGAAACTTTTCTAACAAATACTCAATAGAACGCCCCTCTCCATATATCTAACCTTCATCTTGATAGTGAAGCTCAGAGGACACGAAGAATAGGAA